>NW_025335317.1:4226059-4309329 GCF_004798865.1 Varanus komodoensis
GAGTTTGAGACCCCTGATCTACATTCAATCCCAAGGGATGCTGCTCCCTGCCTGTCACCTTCCTCTTCTTCATGGGTCCACATATACAGGCTGGGTAGGTGGACCAGTTCCTGCAGTTGATGCTCTTTCCAGGGGATTATGGGGTAATTGCATGCCAGAACCATGGAAACTGGGTTCAGACAAATGTAACAAACCATGGTGGTACAGAGAAAGTACAGACAAACCATAGAACAAACAGTTATTTCTTTGCATGGTTTCTAAAACCAAACTGACCATGGTGAAATACAGCAACTGGGTTCAGACAATGCAACAGTCCAACAATGGTGACAAACCATCATGGCTTGGTGTGTTGTCTAAACCCGGCCAATGAGTTCACTTGCTGTAGCCTACCAATATTTGTGTACCAGCACAACCTTTGTTCTGTCAGTCACAACAGGTCACCTTGTACCCCATTTGGCAGAGTCATCTGAAGATTCAACGGTTCACAAGGTTTGCTCATACACTCTCCTGGCTGTCAATCACGGTTAACAAGCTGCTTACACAGTTTACAAATACATCACTGTTTACACAGTGGCGGAGTAGACACATATATAGATACTTTTCTATACAAAAGGCAATACATATTATGAGACCTGCTCATGACTACGCCACTTCAAAGCATCACAGGTAAGAGATGACATGCTCAAATGGTCCACAGCTCTATACCCTCAAAACACAAACGTACAGTGAACAAATTCAGCTTGAGTATTTGCCTGGACAAGGCAAACTCTGCAAGGAACGTTTCTGACTGGGAGGCATCCAAGCTTTCCAAGCCCACACCTGCAGTCTGAAGCAATCAGCAGATGATGCAAACACGTTGGTCCTGTATTTGTCTCTTAAGCTCATCACGTCCACATGTGCATTCTGCACCTGAGCTTTCCAGCCCGCCACCTTACTTTCATGAAGTGCTGCGGGAACAATCAATCCAATATGGGGCACATGGATATGAGCATCATTTCTGGTGTTGGAGGAGGCACTACAAGCTGACCCAGGATGCTGTTTCTCCACCAAGCGTTTCCAGGCAGAAAACAATGACCCAACAGCTGCAACTGGCATTAGATGGCATTACAGTGTTTAATTTTCTAGACATAAGTACTACATGAAAGGGTTTGGTAGGCAGGGCCGGCTTGCTGCTTATCAAGTAATGGGCACCATCAATCAACAGCAGCTCTGTCACTCTCATTAATCACCGTGGTTTGGCTGCCTGGCAGGAACTGTGGCAGAGGAGTGACATAGGAAAGGGATTGCATTTTCACCTGGAAGTGTTGACAGTGTCCACTTGGAGGCTACTTTGGGACAAAAGGCCTGGTGTCTGAATCCCTTGGAAAAGACTCAGCAAAGCAAAGGGCTCTGTCAACGGTTTGCACTGCACACAATAGCCCTCTGCCATCTGGACCGCATTTAGGCTTCACTTCTAATTGCTGACAGGATTCTAGTGTCACTTTCTGTCTTCTCTCTGCCCTCCCCACTTTGTTCAGCTTGCTCTTCCCATCTCAAAGACATGAGCTTTCCAATAAACACACTTTCATACCATTTTTTGCTGTGGCAGTTTTTGTAATGCCTTACATAGGCATTCTTAAATATTGCAGTAGATGGAGAGGTTCCCCAGGATTTAATTTTCAAATAATCCACAGTATTTGTCATTAACACCACCCACCAGCCTTAACAGACTTCTAGAGCTCACACTGCTGCAGGGTTGAAGTTCAGCTCTGTGTCCACCAGGTAACAAAATTTTTTCAACATGACTCCCCTTGGTACACTCAGCAGCCCCTGAAACGAGGGCATCTCATTCAAAGCCGGAGGGAATCAAGCTGATTTCCCTGCATATATCTTACTTATACTCAGAAATGGCCATAATATCATGAGATGACTCTTGAGGAGACTGGTGAGCAGCCAGTGAGACATGAAAAGGGAAGAGGGGAAAGGTGGATTCATAGACTCGCCGTATGATGAACATTTAGATTTGCTTTTACCTATGCCAGAGATTGTCTAATTCTCCCCTCCCCATCTTGACTGCCTCTCTGATGCAAAGGTCTCTGCTGCCTCCACACCCCTCTCTGGTTTCCCTGTCTAGCAACTCACAATGCTCACCTGGCCATTTCCCCAGCCCCAGATCTTGGGCACAGGCTGTGACTGTGAAACCATCCTGAGAAATGCCACTACGTGCATTTAAAACATCTGTTTTTCCCTCAGGCACCCCGAAAAGTCTTGCTGAAAGTGGGACTCTCCATGCTCGCAGCACACATTTGCTGCAGGGCAAACTTGGGAGTGGCTGAGAAGTGTGTTTAATTAATTAATTAATTAATTATATTTATACCCCACTTTTTTCCTTCTACGATCCCAAGGCAGCTGGTAGAGTCCTCCTGCTCCTCCTCCCCATTTTGCCTTCAAACAATGCTGAGATCTAGGCCAGGTTGAATTTGTCTTTTCAATCATGGTGCTTCTCTTGAAATCCAACCACTGGTTTGCATGAACCGAAGCCTTTCATTCTACCCTGTTATTTCCCTTTTGATGACATTGTTGGAAAGTTGGAGAGGTTGGGTGGGGAAAGGCCATATGAACTCCCCTGGACAGGAAGCAAAATCACAAGTGAATATGAGATTACCTTTACATTTATATCTTCATCCTTTAATAATGTTGTTCTCCCCACTTTCATAGATCCAACAAATTCAAATCCTACCCTTCCTCCAAGAAACTTTTAGAAGCATGAATGGTGTTTGGCCCATTTTATTCTAGGTAATGGACAGCCCTTTATGGCTGATGCAAGCAAAATATGCACTGCATTACCTTCAGCAGTCTTGCAAAGATAGCGGAAAAAAAGCACACAAACTTTAACGTAATTGCAAAATAAATTATTCTTTGAGACAACGCTCAGATTAGCATAAGAAACACCATAACAGAATTTATAGTAAGTTATTATTCCTAGACTATAATGCTTAGATAAATTATATTCAACTTTAGCTGTATATTACCTGTGAGTATAGAAGAAGATCAGGATACTAATTTTTAGAGCAAACATGCTATATATAGTTTGTATCACCACATCTGACACACCCTGTCTGGATAATTCCAAAAGGTTCCATCAGGCTTGGGAAAAAAAGCCCTCCTTGGAACATTTAGAAAATAACTCCAGGTTGGAGGAGAACAGATTCCTTCAGGCTGCCAGGGTGGCACTGACAAAACCACAAAGAGTCTGCAGCATCATATACTCACAACTAGCACATCTGCGATGGAATGAGCCTTTGCAGACTGCAGTTCATTTCCTCAGAATGTGTAAGATGCCACAATACTGTTGCGTTTGCTGCAATGGACCAATTCTGCCACCCTTCTGGGAAGTATTACAAATGACTTTCCATTAGCTGGCAGGAGAAAGGGGTACGCGCGCGCGTGTGTGTGTGTGTGTGTGCGCGCGCAAAACATTCATGGACTTATTTGCAAGACCGGTTTAAAAATAAACAGACTTCTACTCATCATCGGGTTTCCTATCATTTGTGCTAGTGGTGGAGTAAGGGAGAAAATGATGCAAGGATTCCTTGACCCTCCATTTCCTAACACTGATAAAGAACATCAAATATGTGTGAACATCTCCTAGCAATGATCAAGCATGAGCAAGCTAGGAAATACGACGCCGGACCCACTCCAAGCAGCCCACTCATGTATACAAAGTAATGTATGGAAAGTGAGAGTGCAGGGGAAGTCTACCCCAAAAACCCATCCACTGTGATGGAACATTTTTGTTTATCTGAAGGGAAGCCAGTTACAAAGGAGCAAGAGAGGAAACCCATCCTTGTTCTCTTGAGCTCGGCCTGTGAAACTCGTGGCGGGTTGATGCAGGCAGCTTTTGCAGGGATGACGGGGTCTAGACAAGGAACCCCAGGCTGATGCCTGGCCGGATCCAGTGGCTGGTACTGCATGAGGGCTGCAAAGCCCTGGGAAAGCACAGATACAAGATCATCTCCTGCAACCAGCAGGATAGAGCAAGATTCTATCAGTCGGCCTGGAATATATACAATTAATGGGTCAAACTGGGGCAAATACAGGTTATGAATGAGGGATAAACAACCGCTACCTATTAATGAACTGCCATAAAGCCTATCTTTAAAACAATTACTCCAGAAAATTGTCATCACCATAGAAATAGGCAGCAGAATGGAAGAGAGGGAGGCCTCCAGAGCATGCCTTCCTGCCCCACCTCTCTGGAGAGGGAAATCTCTCCTACAACGAGGAGGTGATGGTGAGTTTGAGTGGGGAGGTGGACCTAAAGATACTCACATCTTTTCCACTTTCACAGGGGTTCTGCACCCCAACCCCGTGAATATGGAAGGTTGACTATACATGATGTGACTTGCATGCACATTCAACTTGGACAAATTTCTGCACATTTTTTTGCGCTTAAGACATTTACGAAGGGCACGCAAGCTAGTTGCCGACCCTCCAGTCTGCTGCTTGGGCACTTCGGGAGGCCCGTCACCAACTGTTCACTGAGAGCAAAAGGAAGACAAGCTGCCGTGAAGGAAAACGGGGTTGGGACCACAGTGAGGGACACTGAGACAGTGATGGCCCCATTCCCAGGCCCCTTGGATATCGGTTGGGCAACGCAAGGGGGTTTTGCTGCTTTTGCCAACTGACTCATTCATCACTGATCTAGGGTCAGCCAGCCTGGTTCAGACAACCATGACAACGCATTGTGGATTCAACAACCCCAAGAAAAAGCCATTGGCTATCAGCACCATCTGCTCCCCCACGAGAAGCCTCCTTGAGGGAAGTGGCCTCCACTCAGACAAGACGACAACCCATCATGAGCAGTCATTCGTGACAGGATGCCATGTTGGGTCCACATCCCCAGAAACGTCATTCTCTCTCTCTCTCTCTCTCTCTCTCTCTCTCTCTCTCTCTCTCTCTCTACACATATTTTCATTTTTTTAGTGCCTCAGTATGGTTAATGCTTGCTGAACAGGTGGACTTGTTATTAATATGCAGAAGTAGGAGGCAGAAAATATGGCAAGGAAAGTATTTCTTTTAACTTGGAAGCGCCACCATACTTTGCTTTATGTTAGAGACCCTTGAGAGAAAATCCATCCTATAGATCTGGAAAAGCTGTGGTCATCACGTCAACTGCTCTCTCCTCAGCAAATCCAGTTTGCATCTCCAAAAGACAGAACTCCTTTGAGTAGCGCCTGGATGCCCACATTATGCCATTCACACTGATGGCAACAGACACCATGTCTCGAGAAGACATTAATCTCTCATGATAAAACACCAGAGTAGGAAATACTTAGTATGAATATGTGTATAGATTAATATGTGGAATGGGATGCCTGCTCAGGGAGTCACGTTAGGTTATAAATACGGATTAGCATAACTTGGGGAGATTAATGTGCTTTAACTTGGTGTGCTTCCTTGCAGCAAAGAAAGATGGCAGGCACTTCTGTTTATACAGTTCCGTGCAGGCTTCAATAGCCGTTGTGAAGCCTGACAAATGAGTGCCACTTTGAAAATCCTTCAATAATGTGTTGCATGGGGGTTGCCTTGGGAAGTATTTAGAAGCCTCAGTTAGCACAAAATTGAGCCACTTGTAAATCATCAGACCAGTTCTGGAACAAGTACTAGTGCAGTCCATTCCTGAGCATAATCCAAAGCGCTGGAAAGTACTCAGTACAACTCTCCAAACAAGCCGCAGTCGGGATACCTGAAGCACCACTTTCTCTGAAATAAATTGTCCGACCATTGGGGTCACTTTTAAAGGCCCTTCTCTGAATCCCCACTTTCTGAAGTGAGGAATGTAGGCTCTTCCATCTAGTGGCACCCCAGTGATGGAACTTTCTCATGGAGTTTGCCTGCTGCCAATCCCGTCTTCTTTTTCAGCACACAGTTCTAGACTATGGCTGGACAACCAGGCTGCAAATCCCCACTCAGACCCAAAACCTATTCCTGGATCCACTCAGCCTAAAATGCCTCGTGGGACTTTGCAAGGTAAAAGTGCATGCTATCCCGAGTTATGAATATTTCTCCCGGATTTTTAATATCCTTTCTCAGATGCACTTTCACAGAGGTGTATTCCTTTAATTGTGAGAGTGCATTGATGCTGTTACTCATAATTCCGTTTCTTGTTTTCGTGCGAGGGAATCTGACGCAAGACGTTTCCAGAGTCAAAGAGGATCCTAAGGGAAGCATCCAGATAACAGAAGCTATGCTGTAATGAAAGACCGTTTCACCACCAAATGTATATTGCTTCCAGTTTTCCGGCCATCATCTTCACCTCTTCCTCTCTCACTTTCCTCAAGCAGCTCCTGATCAACAGATGGGCAAATTTCCCCCCACCCCCATCAGGCTCTCTGAATGCACGGCTTTCATTCAAAAATCCTGCCATCAGGCTGGGTGTAACAGAAACAGCTGTCTGGATTACTATCTAGGTTAAGCCACCCCTTAAGAATGGCTGCCACCCTTGCAGCAGCTGGACACGTGGCTGCTTTTGCAGGCATCCCCAATCATCCAGCTTATCCCTGGGTTTTATCATCAGTGCAGGACAGAATTTATTTTGGAGACCCGGGATAGAATGTAGAGATGCACCAAGTATTTGCACTGCAATAATAATTATTATCATAATTGGAATTATATCTCTGCAAGAGCGGCCGGACAAGCAATATGGTCTCTCTCTCTCTCCAAAAGCTACAATCCCGCAATCACCCGCCCACCAGTGTTTCGGGCTTCTCTGTTTGTCACTCCTCCATTTGCACCACCGGGGTCATCGCCTCCACATTCCCTGCCCAACTGATCATGCTGATTGGCTGTGCGAAACCGTCATTTATTCTTGCATGGATTTACAAGCAAAGAGGATGCTTGTCGGGGGTGTGAGAAAAGGCATATGAAGCATCCCTGACTCACGATATATGAATAGCAGAGCAAGACAAAGTCTCTCTAATGTCACGTGTGTGGAATGGGCACAAACGGGAAGGCTGCACTCACCCCCCTTGCCCACTGCCGGGCACTTCTTTCCACGCAAAGGAAAGGGCCTGGCATCTAGAGAATGGCCATTCGAGCAACTCGGGTGGACAAATGTTTCTCCCAAAAGTCTTCCTGAAAAGCAATAGAGGAAGAAAAAGAGAGGAGAAAGAACAAGTGCCAGAACATTGCTTTATGGCGTCTCTCAGTCCCATATAGTGTCATACTTTTGAAAGCAACAGTCTCCCACCCAAAGCTGTCTCAAGCAGGTTAGGATGGGGTGGAAGCGCTGTACCACTGACTGGGCAGCATATCCGCCCTACAGAGCCCCCCCGTGCCCCCCCATATAGCTGCGGAAAACCCCCCAGAGGAACAATCCAGCTGAAAAAAACATCCAAAATGGGGTGTTCTAGGGATACTACACCGAAAACCCCCTTGCTTCCCCCCAGTGGACCCCTTAACTATGCCAGCCTGAAGGCGGTACAGTTAATTGCTTCCCAGTGGTTTCGATGAGGGATTAATTTTTTGAAAAGAAACACTGCTGGTTGAAATATTGGGGGGAAGTCCCTTTCCCCTCTCCTGTGGTGACTGCAACAGAGCCATCAAGGTCTGGGAAGTAGCAAGTCCCCTGCTGTGTACCTCCCCCATACCTTTCGGGTTACTCTACCTGCCCGGTTTGCCCCATTATTCTCATACCAACAGCACTTAAAGGGTCATAATGACAAAGCAACCCTAAAACAATGCCTGTAGACCTTCCCATTTCTCTTTAAATGTTTGGTTTTGGGGTTGGTTTTCATATGCCCTGTTCTATCTGCTCTTAAAGAAATAAGCTGAGCCAGCATACAATCACCTACATGACTTTTCTCACTAACTGAAATGCCACTTTTGGAACATGCAATGTTGGTGGGGATACACCTGTACCAGAATCCAAACACACCTTTGTAGAGTGATTTTGGAAGGCTGAACAGCCACAATCCCTGCTATCCTAATTTTTTTTTTTTTTTTAAGGAACATGACCAACTGACTCCATTCCTTGCTTCAATATTGGTGTCTGACAGGGCTTTTTTTGTCATAGAACGCACCGGAACAGCGTTCCGGCACCTTTTTTTGATGGATTTTTCCAAGTGATTGTGAATTGCCCTGTTGGGTATAGCAGGTCCGCGGCAAAAATAATTAACATAGTGCCTGCAGGCTGCTTGTGTGTCAGCGCTGATTGTGAGGGTGCTGCTCGGCTTGGGATCGGTCGTGTGGTCGCACGCTGAGTGCTTACTGCCGGCAGCGACCATTATGTTTATGTGTGTGTAGAGTGACTGGCTACATGCAAAAGGTAAATAAGTTCTTTATTTCAAAAAAAGTTGGTGAATTGAAAATCTTTTTTAGTGTAAAAGTGTGACCCCAAGACGTGAGATCCGGCACCTTTTTTTTTTTTTTTACAAAAAAATCACTGGTGTCTGAACAGAACCCACTGCTTCCAAAATTTTTGTGTGTGGAAGCAAAAGAGTGAAGTCAAGGAAGCAATGAGCTGGGATGGCAGGCAACCAGGACAAACTAACCAGCAATGATTCTCAGGCAAGCTTATGTTGGCACCATTCCTGCTTTATGCAGAGAAATCCTTTAATCTGCTGGACCGTCCTTCTGGGATATCACACATCACAAACATGTATTATCTACACAGTCACAAATCAGTGAAGTCATCCTGACACAACTTCTTCTTTTGGTAGGATAGGGGAATGGCTGGCCATGAATACTAACTGCCCAGCGGGGTGGATCTACTAGATTACCTGAAGAAGAATCCTGCCTCTTGTAACAGAGCATAATTTGTTAAGAACATCTGTTGGTGCAAAATAGACATTCCGGGAATCAGTGGAGACAGGATGTGCCAGAACAAATCTGCCACAGAAATGGTGTCGTCCTGTTCGAACATGCCACGGAAGAGGTGCGCCATTGCCCTCCAACACCTCACCGTTGAGCATAGCTGCTCTTCTTCATCCCCTATGGGGTAGCCTTCCCAAGTATGGGCCCTTTTTTAGATGGGTGAATAACTGAAGCATTGGATCCCTCACTCTGGGGTCTGCAATGGGGCAACCTGGCAGCAGGCCCAACACAGTGGACATCTGGATGCTTCTTCTCCATGGGCTTCTTTTTCATACATCCAACCAGGCTGCTGTTCACTCGCTGCCTCGCGGGGGACTTCTCAACCTGGCACAAATCTTGG
Organism: Varanus komodoensis; assembly: GCF_004798865.1. Classification (NCBI taxonomy): domain Eukaryota; kingdom Metazoa; phylum Chordata; class Lepidosauria; order Squamata; family Varanidae; genus Varanus; species Varanus komodoensis. The sequence continues at coordinate 4,235,256 of NW_025335317.1, forward strand.
CCTCTCTCATCCCCCGCCCCCCACCACTTGCATGGAAAAAATATGGTACAGCTTCTTTTCTAAGCCAGTTCTGCATCTTGGGGAACACTATGGCAAGAAGACATGATAGACCCATCATGGACCAGCAATGGAAATGCTGTGCCAATATTTCATCTCCTTTTCCCGTCCCTTCCCTTCCCAGCCCTTTTTCCTTTCCTGCCTTTTAGATTCTGCGCCTGCACACAAAGACCAACAAATACCTCCAGAGAGCTTCACGATTGTTAGGTGATTTACAATTATGACCACAACATACCAACAATAATCAGCAGTCTAATAATCAGCTATATATATTTTGCTCTCTTCCCCACCCCAAAAAAAATTCTTGACCTCAGTCCTGTGTTGTGTCTATGAACCAGTAAAGGAAACCCTTTATGGAAGGGGAAAACAAGTATTTATTCAGTTTCTCAAGAAAATCTTGGCTAAAGAATTATTTTCCTTATGAGTAATTCTACAGGATCTGTTTATCTAGACAGGGACTATGACTCATTCCTTTCAGGTTTGGACTTGAGTCCTCTTCCTTTCTCTACAGCCCCCTCTTGCTGATCCCATGACCCCTTGTGCATGCTTGCCATCTGTGACAACATCAGCCAAGGGGACTGCATGAGGGCACCTCGGGGCGCACAAGTATCCAACCTATTTCCTCAGCAGCTTCGCATTAAAGATTCGCATTGTGCATCTTCCTAGTTCTTAAGCTGAACCCTGCATTTATGGTTTTTTAAAAAATCAGTTTTGATTTTTTAAAAATGGTTTGCCATTTCTTATATTTCACCCGTTACCTTCCATTCTCATCTTCCCATATTGGGATTGTGCTGCATTGAGATAATACCAACTTTGTGTATGGGATTCTCATAAGATCACTCAGACATTATAGGTGAAATACTGTGAGAGCCCTAAAATGCTCGATATTATCACTATTCTGTTGACCTGATTTTATGCTATTTTATTGTAATTTTTTGCCCTGTGTTTAAGGATAGCTGCAAACTGCCCAGAGGGCTTTGGCCACGGGGTGGTATAGGACTGAATTATGATTAATGATCATTGCACAGCCTAAATTTTATAGAGCCTCTATGGTGCTACATGCTTATGTCAGTCCTGTCAGCAATATTCGCTACAGTAACCTGGGGATTCAAAAAACATGGGAAGCAGGAAATCAGTGAATTCCAACCCTGTGATTCAGCAGTAGAGATTCAAAATTAGAATATCACACTTACTTACACAGAGCCATTACTGCTTGTGCTGCTTTATGAATACCATAAAAATGAGGAATTCCATAAAAAAGATTGGCCTCTTCCCCAAGGAACTTACAGTCTAAACTCTGAGAGTTGGCGGGGTAGACGCAAATCACTGGTTCGAGATTAACTACTCCGCACAGCCAGTTGCTGGTGTTCCCTACTGCCTCTTTCCCCCAGATGATCACCTTTGGATCTGCCCATTTCCACAGTCACATGGAGAAAGTGCCACAGTAAGTGCACGGATATAAGCCAGGGCACCGTGGAAAATCCTGACGTGCAGGCACTCATTGAGACAGGCTACATAGCCTTGCCCCTAAGGAAAGTCCAGAAATGCAGGCACTCCTGATGCATGCAAAAAACCCACTTCTCTCAGCATTTCTCTCTGCAACCAGCAGGTCTTTTGTAAAGCCAGTTGGTCTTGATTGCCTATTCAAGTCCAAGCAACTAAAATACTTGGGATTACAGGAAATCCATCCTCACCCCCAACTGCTGTGAAGGCTGCCGCTAAGCTTAGAAGGAGCAGGGGACATGGCGGACGACGAAGTCCTTAGGCTGACTAACCGGAGAATCTCAGCTAACCCGGCCCACCACAACTCTGCCTATCTATTTCTATGTCCATGGTAAGGTCAGAAAGGAATGCAAATGCATTTGCACGAGTGCTGTGCAGGCGGTATTCCTCCATTTACCTCAGGGCACTTTGCATGGAGGAAAAATAGCAGATCTTGACCATGAACTGCCCTTAATGCCTCTGCACTTCCAAAAGGCTGGGGAGCCAGGCGTGCGCCAAGTGCTGTGTGAATGGCACTTCTTAGAAAGAAAAGGGATGGAACAGTGAATAAATGTTGCTTGGCATATACAGAAGGGCTGGGTGTTTATATATATTGGGTTTGGCCCGAGTAAAAGAATCCATTGCTCACCCCAGAAGGGTGATGCATGTAGCAATTGGATGCGCATTTATCCAAAACTAAACGCTTTGGGGGTTCACAGGCCCTTTCTTTTTGCATCATATAATCACTGAGTGGAGAGGGAAAAAAGACGTGGAAAATTACAAGATTAGTCAGGAGGAAGACAGGACAAGAGGGACTCATCATGACGTGAGTAATACCTTCTGATTTTGTCCAATGTATGTTCATTACAAGAAGAAAGCTGTTTACATAATCCTCAGTGCTCCTTGAAATTAAATCATCCATATTGCAATATATTACTGCCAAAAGAGACTTCTTCTGCCTCTGAAGGACCCATTTGTAACAGACAAAATAAGGTGAACTCTTTCCTCTCCAACAGAAGTGGCACAGCGTCCTCCAAGCAGTGCAGAATCTTTACATGAGCCACCAAATTTCAAGTGCAGGAATCAAGGGGCTGAAAATAAACTCCTATTGAAAGCTGTCAGGTAAAGTAAGTGAGGAGACACCAACTTCAGAGGAAAACAAGTGGTGTGACTTGGCCCAAGCCTAAATTAGTCATTTACAAACTCTCCAGATTTTTTTTCTTTTTTGTTCTTGCATGAAATGTCCACTTCAGTTACAATCTGGTAACCATTTCCCCTAGACTAAGATGCACTGAACTGAATGAAACACATTTCTGAATAGGCATGAATAGGACTGTGTGGTTATCAGTTCACATGACCCTCACCTACAAGCGACATCAAAGATGGTGATGTCATAATGAAGCTAAGTCTGATTGACTACCTCATGCTGTGACATCATTCTGACTGCCACTCTATTTCCCTGACTGGCTAAAATTAGCCATGTGTTGAATCCAAAAGGAAATTGCAGCAGTTCAAGGAAGCAATGAGACCCAACAGGAAATGGGATGAATACTGGGGCAACCTTAGTCAACCCAGGAGAAGTTGCCACTGTATGGAAATGGATGGCGTTGACCAAAAATCCAGATGTGGGAGATATTCTACACAGGCAACCTGCTTGTACATCCACTTCTTGCTCTGCCCGGACAATAGTGGCAGCTGGAAGGCGAAGCTGCCCACTGGCTCCGCCTGGGACCAAAGCAAGTGGCAACACTACTGAGAGAAATGGCAAGGTGCAATTGCAGCCAGCGGTAACAGTGGTCCCATCCCCAGGTGGCAGGCCACTAAGGCAGAGTATCCCCTGAGCATGTCTTGCCCACAGTCCTCCAAAATCTGGAGGATTTTCCCCTCTGCCAGATCTTTGATTTCTTTCATGCTTGACTGCAGCAAACCAGCTCCATTTATCTCCATTTCAACATTCTGCTCACGCATGGGCCTGTCACAGCTTTGCCAACGTTTGTTTGACCCCTTGGGCTATGTGCTTCTGAGTACACGCAGAATTATTTTCCCTTTTCAAAGTGCCCCACTCAGCCTCCCTCCATCACTGCCCTGTCGCCAGCTTCTCTCAAGCACGTGCCTGGGAAGCGGGTTAAGCTGAGGAAAAGTTACACGCACATCCCCTCTGCAGTGAGCATCGTGGCCAAGCAGGCAGCTGGGAACGTTCCCTGCTTCCTTGCATCAGACTCTCTCTGGACCACAGGTGCTGCACTACATCGGAGGTGGCTTGGGATGCTGAGTCAGGCACGAGATTTGGGGTAGGGCGAAGGGAGGGCCGCTTGCCCACCAGAAGGACGTGCGATCTTTCAGTGGGCCGCCTGGGCTGGCATCCATTACGAAGGCTAAATGATGCAGCACTCAGGAAGAACTTCCTGCGTGGCACCATGCATGCTATGCCAGAGAGGCATCTATTCCATGGCAACGGATGCCACTGGACCAGGCGAGATGCAAAGGCTTGGCACCCACACGGTACAGATGCGGAAGCTGCAAGCTGCTTTGCACAACGGCTCAGGGAACCGACAACCATACGTCATATAATCAGCGCAGCCAACCAGATGTGTGCGATGGCTGCTCGACTAGAACTCTTAATTTGGGAAGGCTCTGCCCTTCTTGCCTCCAAGATCCTGCCAGGAATGGTGGAAGTCCGGGGGGCTGCAAAGGCTTGGCAGATTTCAGATGAGGAAACAATTCATTCCTAGAAGTTAAAATTACAATTCTTGTATAAATATCCAAGTATATATAATAGGATGCAGAGTCATATCCACCCTCCTTTATTTCTGTATGATCTGCAGAACTCCACTATGCAAATATAATTACATTTAAAACGTTACTATTCCATAAATCTGTTTTTAAAAATCTGTTATACTTTGCTCTAGCCACTGTACGTCATTTGCAACCCATGCTTTGTAATGCTCCCATTATCTAGATGGAGGCATTGTCTTTTAATCGTTCATCTTTGGTGCAGGTGTCTTATGACACCCTGGAAAGTGTGCAGCCCCTCTAACCCACCAGTCTGACGATCAAGGTAAGGCATAAAATAGAACAAGGCATTAAAATGGTGGAATGGAATTTAAAACCACTCTGACAGTTGGTATTTATGACTTGTTTGTAAACCAAATGAAATAGATGTATTTTATTTGTTAAGGTGGCTGAATAAGTCTTGCAGGGGAAAATGAATTCAACATTATTTATGACCTGCTACTTCAGCTGGACACTATAAATTCAAATCAGCAGGACTGCATCTCTTCTGTTCTGCCACTCACACACACACCCCGTTTTTAATCTTCCGCGTGTCACTCAGACATTATTTTAGGATAATGTATTATCATTCAGGGATTTCTGAAAGGAGAAGTCAAGTTGGCATAATGCGGGTATCCCTCTGCCAGTGGTGCAATTTAACAGAGAGGCTTGTTAAGTGATGGAGACAGTTTATGAAGCTGGAATGAGATGAACCTTCCAATCAGCTCCCCCCCCCCCTTTCTGGAATTGTCCCGTCACACCTACCTGCCTTCAATGACTCAGCCACACCATTTATCACAAGCACACTCGTCTATGTTGACGGCCAGGGGCAGCTTCTCACACAACTATTTATCCCAACTGCAAATGGGTTTAGACTCTTGCACTGAAAATGGCAGAAGAATTATGTAGCACCTTGAAGGCTAATATTTATTTATTGCACCATAAAATCGTTATCTGGGCATGTTTCTTCAAAAGATAAATAGGCTCCCACTTCACGAGGACAAACCTGGTTTCCCCCATCGGGACTAATTCTGAAAAGGTGGCTTGCTTACTCTCGTGCAGCAAGTGTGTCAGTCTTTAAGGTTCAACAAGACTGTTCCTTTTGCTAGGAAACCACCTGGAAACTGATCGCTATTGATTTATAAATTTCTTACACTTCAGTACCCCTTAATAGCTGAAATTCTCTGGGTGAGACACAAACCAAAGCTTAAACCCATTCAGGGGGTGAGACTGTTAATGGACACTGGCCAATGCACTCACATTACACCAGCGCTTCGTGTTTCGTACATTCCTCCTTTTATCCAGGGGAAAGACAACCTGAATACACCGCTAAATGGAACCTTTCACTGCCTTCTGCTTAATTGCATCCAGTTGCATTGGATCAGGGCCATCAGGATTTGGAAGAGGACATGGAATCTCCCACTTCCTACCGTGGGGTTGAAATATTTTTTTTAAATCCCCATTGATTCCAATGGGAATTGCCCTCGCCCTTCCCCCATCCCTAGGCATATTTGCAGAATTTCAGGATGGAAACAGGAAGGGGGAAGCATAATTCTCTGCTCTGGAGTCCCCCAGTCCTGAGGCAAACTGGACCCACGGTGGTTGAAGCCCCATCGGGGAAGGCGTTCCAGGAGAGGCCGGACATGCATGTGGTAGGCATGTCACGAGTGGAACCAGCTGGAGCCAGGGGTCAGACTAGATGGCCCAGCAGACCCATTCTGACTCGCTCGGTTTCTGTGTTCCTATAAATTAAAGCAAAGCAGGAGGCTAAGTCACTTGACAGACTAAGGACCTCTCGGTGGTGGGACGCTCTAAAATGCTCTGCCGAGGAGCATACTTGTGACCCGCCAGTGGCTGGCAAATTTATACTGCTGTTGCAACACAGTCTCCACTGCATTGTCCCGCCTGCCCTTTGGGAATGGCAGAAAGGTGCCGGGGTGCCCAGTGCGCTCAGCTAGCCTGTCTCCAGCTTAATTATTTCACCTGCTTCTCCATCTGAAACATTCAGTTAAATTCAAGATGCAATTACACTTCAAAACCAAACCTCTCTGAACAATAGATATCGATCAGTTTCTTCAGGACAGTGCTCGTACCTTTCAAAAATAGTAGGAAGCACACCAAATTTATTTCCAGAGCATTTCTTTGAAAACCCCGTTATTCATTCATTCATTTTTTGCCACCCAATAGCTGAGGCTCTCTGGGCAGTTAATAAAGGAAGTTTCGGGGCTGAATGAAAGGATGCCAAGCTCAGCAGATGCAGCTTAATTCATTAGCTAGATAAAGGCAGGCAAAAGCACTTCTTAACACTTCATGCCCAGAAGTTGGTTGGATGAGGCCAAAACATGTGCAAATGATGGCCTGGGTGGCTTTCAAGCAGCCTCAGGCAAATTTGCAGTTGGCAGCTCTACCAAGAACTATTAGCCATGATCACCAAATAGGCAAAGGTGTGTGCAGAAGTCGCATCTTCCCGGAAACTGGCTGCGCGGGTCCCGAGAGGCTGGGTGCAGGGGCAGCATCCCCCTGCAAGGCTGCCTCACCACCACACCCCTCCTTGCTCATACTGCAAAAGGGAGAAAAATGAAACAGACGTGCAACCCCTTTCAATCATTAGTGCTAGGCCTCATCCAACTGAGGCACCCTAGCAGAAATCCCCTGAATGCACAAAAAGGGGAACACGCTTGAGTGCCACACCAAAAGGAACGGAAAAACCCTTCGAAGCAAAGGAATTAATTCTCAACATGAAAAGTGCATCTGTACACAACGGGCATCTCTTTGTGTCTCTTCTCACATGCACACGAGCCCAAATGGGATCTTTCTGTTGAAAATTCCTCTGGAATTCCACTATGTTACCATTTTGCTCCTGCTCTGGGGTCCTGTATTAGAGCAACTGGCATCCTCATTAATCTTTGAAAAGTCTGAGAGGTACCAACCGTAGACTGGCTTTCAACTCCTTCTGCTCAAGCAGAAGGCAGCAGACAGGTGCATATGGACAAGAAAACAACGCAGTGATCCTTGCATACTTTCATGGGCACAAGTCCAAACAAATACACTGCCATTTGCCATGAAAAATCAACAGGCCCCTATTTCTAGAATGGCACATAGACAATTCCAAACCACAACATTGTTGCCTTCTAGTAAAAGCAACAGAGAGGGCTTGCAAGAGTTATATATGCATATTTAATACAGACATATATAACAGCATATATTACAGGACAAGGCAGCCTTTACCAGCCTGGGGTCTTCTAGATGTGTTGGACTACCATCCCCACCATGCTGACCCAGCATGGTCATTGTGTCCATTGTTGCTGAACACACCTGGAGAGCCATAAGTTGGAAAGGGAGCAGTTAAAGGTCCACCTTTACCTTTAGCGCAGGCTCATAAAAAACCCAAACTACTTTTATATCTGCCTTTTTGGCTTGCAAATCATTGATCTGCCACAAATGGCTTACAAAGGTATGTGCAGAAAGCAGTCTAGGGGGGGAAATATTTTGCAGGATAGTATCTTTTATGGACAAGGCTGTCCCTGTTTCATGTCACAAAGCTGTCTTTGCAGCACCAATATAGCAGGAAAGAGCGCAATGGCTACATCTCAGTTCCTTCTCCGGCATCTGCTGAAACAAGCGGGGTTTTCCATAGCCCCTACAACTGCTCCCGTGGGAGCAATGGGACCCTGAAAAGGACCCAAATAGAGGCAGTCTCCATTCTTCCTTGCAAAGCAAAAGCTGCAAAGCCTATTCTCAGTGGCACGTTCCATTCCTCGAGGGCCACTCGACTGTTACTTCTTAGTGCCAAGAGTTTGCCCTCTCTGCAGATCTACACTTTCAACTTAAAATTGGTTGTACATCAGCTTAACTCTTGAGGCTTCCCAAAAGAATCCGTGTGAATTTGTGTTTCCTGTGCATGCTGAGGATTCCTTCCTAGGGAGGCAGCACGAGCCGCCAGCATTCCCTACAGAACGGGAATGATTAAATCAGGTAATGTCCCTAATACTCAGTCTTCCCCGAGCAGTTCTTTACTTCCAAAAGTGAACTGCGGAACCTCAGCAAAGCAAAATCCCCGAGCATCTCTGCCTGCCCTGAAACCCCAAATGGAGGAAAGAGGTCCTCCGCCAGACTCCTCCAGCAGCACCTGCAGCCCCTCATGCGGAAAGCTTAATTACGCAAACAATTGCCTTCGCTTACAAACAGCGGCTGTAACTGCAGCTCGTAACCATCTGCAGCCTGGTGAGCTCCATTTGGCTCTCCTTGCTGACCTGTGAGAGCAATGAATCTAGCACTCAAATGGATGCCACGGAGCATCTGACTGGAAAACAGGAACAGCGAGCATTGCCTTCCCTGGACTGTGTGAAACAGAAAGGCAATGCTTGGCCCTGAAAACACGTGAGCCGTTGAGTGGGTTCAGGTCTGAGCAGGTCCAAGCGGAGGGGGCTGTCAGTTCAGGAGGGCCACAAAGCAAGGTCTAGATCGGTGACCGTCCAAATTCATAGCTCAGACATTTGTCTTGGCTGCTGTGCCACGTTACCTATCAAGCAAGCGGGTATAAACATGAGACCAACCAGAATTATCTGCAGATCAGAGTATCGGGCACAGAAGTCAAGAGAGCTTCACAGACATTTTCTTTCTTTCCAAATGTGGAGTAGACCCAGAAAAGGGTATCTATCACTACAGAATTTAGGGAGCTCTTGCAGCTAAAGCACCACCCCTATATTTGTATCCAGTGATGCACTGCCAAATCATTCCTCTCCAATGCGTACGTTAATGCAGTATCTTCTTCAGAGCTCTGAAGGATGGAGGATGGAGACCCAGGCAAAAACATCTGCCCAGCTTTGACAATTCATGGCAAAGGTCCTGGAACCTAGATTTTGATTTTGTGCATGTTTTCCACTTGCCCGCTACATTTTGACCAGGCATCTTTCTCCAAGGAGCTCCTGGAAATGCACTTGATCCTGCCTTTTTCCTCAGCACAAACCGCTTCCTGCATGCAAGCTTTCCCTTGTCGGTATCAGCTATGATATCACCCAACAGCCTGGAGCAGCATGAACATCCGACATTAAGCTCTGGTAACTTATCAAGATCTTTGGGGACCCAGCACCGCCATCAGCTATTTGCAGGCCTCAGAAGTCACAAAGGCAAGCTCATGCATTTACTCAGAAGCAGACCTTTTCTTAATACGGCTTTAGCTTGCTAAATGGGTGTTTAGCATAGGCTTTCTGCAGGTCCGTGTTCGCTGCATTCTGCATGGGTGAGGCAAACAAGTATCAGACAGTGGACTGACAATGGATCAGTTTTCCAAGACTACCATCCTTGGTACCCTCGCTTTAGGTAGTGAAACTCTCGCACTGGGAGATGGGCAGCAGGGAGAAGTCTCTGGGGAACCATGGTTGACCAAATGGAGGGGGAACAGCTATGTGGCTGGGGGGGCGGGAGATGCTGGCCCTCCAGCTCAGCTGGGTTTTACAATGCTGATCTAAGATGAATTAGGGTGCTTGTACCAAGAGCTATAATTCCCTGTCTTAGGAAGAAGACCTGCCATTGTCCTGGCAACTGTAATCACTTGATAGCCGGTGGCACAGAAGTTTGTTTTGCTCATTTGTGGTCTGCCAACTCAACGTTTGCGTGCATTCAGCCTTAACAACAAATGACTTCATTTTTGCTATCTTTGGCTGGATTTAGCACAAAATGGAAGCAGATGTTTCCCGTTTCCATGTGACCGGAATGTGGTCCCCGTTTTGAGACTATGTTAAAGTGACACATTTATCAATGGTGTTACATACATATGAGTAATAAAGAAGTCAAGAGTAAGGAATGGATTTTTGCTCTGTCAAGGAGCCCTGCTAAAAGAATTGAAGATTTAAGCATAGCAGCAACAATTAAAACTAACACTTTGTAGCTATAAATCTCATAATAAAACCTGCCTAAATAATCATGCCTTACCTTTATTTCTGAATGTTAATGAAGTCAGCACATCGCCTCATCTTTTCCAGAAGTTACTTCCAGAGCCCAGGGGCAACTGTAGAAAAGACCCTGCTCTTCATGATTTTAATGAGATCACCTGCTTGCGGTGCCCAATAACGAGCAAACGGCAGCACAATGCCTCTGATCCCGAAGCTGATACCCAGCCACCGTGACCAGTCATCCATCGATAGCCTTATGCTCTATGAATTTGTCTAATCCCCTATTAAAGTCCTCCAGACCTTGAGGAAATGGAGTCCATATGTGCTGTGGGGAGAACTACTTCTTGCCCATCCTGAATCATCCGTGATTTAGCTTCCTGAAAGCTGAGCTCTCCATCCAAGATCTCTTTTGTGGTCAGTCTCCACCAGTTCAAACCCCATCAGCATATACATGGCTGGGCCTTTGGCCCCAGCGTACATCGCTTCACGCCTGCTTACACTGATCAGCATTTGCCATTCCAGTGCTATTCTCCCCATCTTGAAGAAAATCCTTTGTAATGCAGAGCTATCCTCTTGCTTTAACCACCCTAAATAATTAGGGGTCCTCAGCAAGCCTGCCTACCTCACCACTAACCCCTAACGCCACTTCATTTATGAGCAAATTAAGAAGCACTGGTCCCAATACAGGTTGGTCCCACTGTTTTCATCCTTCCAGTGCAAGTGAAACAGGTGGTGCCTTTGCAGAGGCCATGAAACTTCATTGTATTTAAATGATGTGTGTACATCCTAAATCTTGGGGGTGTTTTCCAGTTCTTTCTCATTGGTAGGGTCTGTCCTGAAATAGTGAGATGGACCTGGAGTATGTGAATTGGGTGTTGGAGTTCATGAGGGTATTACAGCCATTCACCTCAAGTTCTTGCAAAGAACTTGTTTACCTAATACTGAAGAAAGCCCCTTCATTCATGCCAAGCTGGAACCCTTCAGGTGAAATCCCATCCCACACCATCGATCAGAGTCCCATCATCCCTCAAGCTCAATCTGGAGATCTTGCATAAACCCATCAGAATCCCACTAGCCAAAGGCTGCAGGCTTGACAATTTCTTGTCCTCATCAGAAGGATGTGGAATGGGGCAGGCAATCTGGCTGGTTTGCAGTTACGGGGGATCCAGTCTGTGCCCAAATCTCTTGGAAGAAATGGACTGCTCCCTGGAAAATAGAATGGATTCTGCAGATTTTGGACCCTGCACTTGCACCTGGAATCATAGAACAGGAGAGTTGGAAGGGGCCAGGAAGGCCATCGGTCCAGCCCCTGCTGTTGCAGGACACTATGGCACACCATCCCACTCAGGTGGCTGCCCAGTTTCTCTTTGAATGTCTCCAGTATGGGAGAGCATGTCCCTACCCAGACACTTCTCGGGGAAGCTCTGCCCAGCTCCAATCACAGGTCCTGCTACAGCCGACCATTTCCTTGGGCAGGAGCGTAAATAGCAAGGAGACGGCAAGGTCTGCCGTGATTCTAGGGACCCTCTGATTGAAAGTTCCATTACATATTGAGATAATGTGCAGTCCTTTTTAAACTGATAAAAATCAGCTCTTCGTCCAAGCAGGGTGCTGAATAATAGCAATAAAGATCATTAATGGCAATATGAGCTCCAGATATAAGGCGAAAGGGCGGCACCACTAAATTCCACTCAGCGTTGCAATGGGCCCTGCATTCCTAAAGCACGAAGAACTGAGTGAACAGGACAAGCACACCCGCATCACCGCGTGTTCAAACGGTGCGGCTTCCATTCCGCACACAGCACTACCTAACTATCAAGGGCTTGGTTGCCAGACGGTTGGCTCAAGCAGAGCGGATGCTTCTCCTCACCCACCCACATCAAATGCGAAGCCAGTGGCCACAGCCATGATGCGTGGGGCAAGAAGCCACTGGGTGGGGACGGGCGGCAGTGAGGACGGCATGACTAACACACTCCACAATTACCAGCAAACCACATGTGGTAGGAGGGACGGGCTCCGTGACTGACTATTTTGGAGGGGCGGGGGGGGGGCGGTCAAAAGCAATGCATCAGTTGGTTCTCTGCTTGAATGGGAGAAGCCTTACACTCCGGTGTCTCCTGATTTCAACAACAAGAAACATCCCAAGCCATGCTGGAAGTTCTTAGGACATTCTCCTGTCTATAGGATTGTGCTTTTAACCTCCCTCCCTCCCTCCCTCCCTCCCTCCCTCTCTCTCTCTCTTTCTTAAAAGCTTTTCTAACCCATCCACCACTAGCATCTCAGGACTGCTTACAATTAAAAACAAGAAGAGTAAAACAAAACACCACAGCCCTCTTTCAGGGTTCTAATCAACAAATACACTGAATGGGGTACTGAGACTGACAAGTATCTGGCACATCTAAATTGCATTAAAATGTTTGTTTTAATGTTTATTCAATTAAAATTATTTTGTAAGTATCAATTGATAAATATTAGACTGACTCCATTTAGGTGCACTGCATTGTCTCCACTGATACAAACTTGCCGGCTGTAGCAATTCCCCACCTTTAACAAACATGAGTAAGTACTGCTAAAGCACCTCCTGGATCATTAGGCTAATTTTATAATTAACTATGCATTGCAGTATTATCAGACGAGTAAAGGTTGGGGTTTCTGCCCCCACCCAACCCAGCAGTACCAAAGCTCTGCACTTACCCCTCACCCTCTTCCTCTCACAAGTAACCCAGGGCAGCTTGCAGGGTTCTCCAACTCTGCCTAATCCTCAGAACAACAACCCTTTGAGGTAGGTTAGGCTGAGAGTGAGTGACCAGCCCAAAGTCGCCCACTGCACATCACGACAAGAAGGGACTAGGACCCGGAGCTGAAGCCCCATGCCGCACTCAACTTTCCCGTTCTCTGCTGCAGAAAATCTAAGAAGTCTGGTATGATATGATACGAATATTCTACCTACGATGCAGTTTCGCACTGATGTTCATCATCTGATGGAAGTAGCTGAGGGATTTTATTTATTAGATTTATATCCCTCCTTTTTCCTTTTTTATATTATTTTCCTGCTGCTGCTCTCAATCTTATCCACACAACAACCACCCTGCAAAGTAGGTTGGGCGGAGAGCCTGTGACTGGCCCAAAGTCACCCAGTTGGCTCCGTGACTGAGCGGGGACTTGAACCCGGATTGCCTGAGTCCCAGTCCCATGCTCTTGAACACTACGCCACACTGGCTGTCTTTGCAAACATGGAACGACTTCACAGTGGCTCCCTGACTCAACACCACTTCCACCACCGCCCTCATTCCAGGCACTGCAGGAGACCATGCAACCAGTCACCACAAATCCAAACACTCACAGTTCCATGCCCTAAAGCTGGTGCCCCCCTCAGCCAAAAGAGCGTCTGTTGTGAAGGGCCCTGTAAACGCTTAGGAAGTCTCCCTCTGCACTGTCTTTAAAAACATGCACGTGATACGACCAGAAATGGAGAGAGTAGAAACGAGCCAGCCTTGCTCTAAGAATTAAAGGATGCTGGAGAGAGAAAAGCAGCATGTGGCTTCTGAACGTGCTCACCTGTTAGGAGCTTTAGTGTTTTTTAAAGCATTTATATAACAGTCATCCTATCTGGATGGAACAAAGATGTCTAGCACAAAAACATTGTAACAGGGCCTTCCTGGGGACCGACCGTCACACAGTTACCGATCCTGGGGGGCAGCTACCTCGGAAGGTCTTAATGCCAGGGCAGCTTGTATCACATGTGCACTTCCGGTGAAAAGACCCACCCGCAAAGTTCTCCCTCTGGATGCTACTCTTTGCCACTTGCTTTCATGCTCCTACTCATTAAAAGACAGGTTTGTTTGCAGTCGTGCATAGCATTTACACTCCATCTTTCTCCTATTATTTTATTTTAGCCTCACAGATCATTTAGGATGACAGACGGTCACTTGTTCAAGGGAACCCGACAGTGATTTTTGCCAGTGTTTTCCGTGCAGTACGAATATCATGGCAGCCTGTCTCAGCATCATGCACCAACCGTTCGCATCAGCCCTACAGTGCAAAAACTCAGTATTTGCCATGCAACCAAGTTTACAGAGCGCAAAGGTCACGTGCTGACAGGTTGCTGTGAGGGTGATAAAACATTTGCTTTGGAAAGTATCTTGTCTTCCAGGATCCCATTCCCCTAGCCATGGCAACACCCATCAACCTTGTGGCCATTTTCCTTCAACTCTTGGCTTTCCATCAGGTGCAGATCACAAGCTGAATTGCAATAAAGTATGTAATGTGACTGCAAAAGGGGGGCAATGCTGTTTTGAGCTGCATTGATCAAAGTTCCACTTCAAGTCGTGGGAAGCAGTCTTCTGAAGTCTGGTCAGGCCTCATCTGGAGCACTGCACTCAGTTCTGGACACTGAAGCTTAAGCAAGGTGCAGTAAAGGTCCAGAGGAGGACAACAAGGATGGTCCAGGGACTGGAAACAAAGCCCTAGGAGGAGAGACTAGAAAGACCTGGGCATGCTTAGCCCAGATGAGAGAAGACAGAGGGGAGGTATCACTGCACTCTTCAAGTACCTGAAAGGCTGTCATGCAGAGGAAAGTCCAGGATCTCTTGTTGGTCGTCCCAGAGTCCAGGACATGAAATAAAGGGCTCAAGTTACAGGGCACCCAAGTCCAGCCGAGGAGCAGGAGAAACTTCTTCCTGCTATGGCAATGGAACCAATTACCTGGGGAGGTGGTGGGCTCTCCCACACTGGAGGCATCCAAGGGTCCATTTGATGGCCCTCTGTCACGGATGCTTTAACTGGAGTCCTGCACTGAGCAGGGGGTGGACTCAATGGCCTCCTTGGCTCTTCCAGCCCTCCTGTTCTGTGATTACCCTCCAGACCCTCTTACCCCACAGCAGCTTAGGAGGTCCGTCCCCTGTGCCTATGACTTCTACTTTGCCTTGGGGAGCAGAGTGAATCTGTACACCTTGCAAGTTCCCCATATTAGGACCGTCTAAGGATTGAAAGGAAGGGCAGCTGATGCCTATTTCTGGGTGAAAGACCAACATGAACCCTCGACATCACACTCACACCAGAAGCACATCTTCCCCATTTGTGCTTAAACTTCTGGACAGTTCTGTTTAATTCAAAAATCTGGATCCCACTGGTTGGTCCCAAACTGTGGCCACTGGTTGGTCCAAATAAAGGGAAGCAGGTTGGACTCCAAGAAAGTAACTAGTCCGAGAACCTAACTATGACGCCAAGATGATGGTCCACAGCATGTCATGTCTTCCAACTAGAACACGATGGTGGTGTTCAGGCTCTCCTTCTCTCCTTCCTTCCCTCCTGGCAGAGCCAGACAAAGAGCTTCCAATTAGAAGCTTGATTATACTAATGCAGTTAGGCTGACTTCAAAGTACAAACAAAGTAAATTGCAGAAGTTGATGGCAAAAGAAACAAGCGTTGTCAGAATACCAGCCTTTCGAGAAGAGCAACTTATGGGCAAGGTGACTCCAAACCGAGTACCCCCACTCCCTTTGAAACTCAGTTTATAACCGCTCTGTCTCTATGGTGTGTCCTCTTGCTTCAGAGTCAAGACCTGAGAGCATCTGGAACTTCTCAGATGGTCTGCCAATTTTGCTGGCACCAGAGCCTGGGACCAGGGATGCCGAGTCTGCCCCATTCCTGGTTACCATGTCCACTTAGCCTTCCCTGCTGAAACTGATGGAGTCTGGAATGCCACTGGCTCATCCAAGTTCAATGGCCTTCACATCACATCTCAGCTGCCCATTCTTCCAACTTGGAGTCTGCTTCCACATCCTTCTTTGGCAGGAGCCAAGGGCTCAGCTCCTTCACCAACAGCTGTACGTAACTTAAGGAAAGTGGGATGATGGGATTCCTTGCTACAAGAAAGTAGTGGTGCCAAAGGAATTAACCATTTCAGAAAGTGGCGACATATAAAATGATGACAGCATTCGCCAACGGATTATGTCAAGACCTGCCTCCATCTGTCCCAATGTTAAGACTGGTGAGCCTCAGTCATTCTCAGCTCTCTTAAGCAGTAGTGGGAGTGCAACTTTTGGGAAACCCTGCTCTAGCATAATCCAGGTGTTTGCGCAGGGTACACAGGCCCTGATCCAGGTATTTAGGGTAAGCAGTGAAGGGGGAAAAGGTGTGCTAATTGTGCTCTGCCTTTGCCCACCCGGCCACCGTCTACACATGGAGGAGAACTTGGCTGAAAGGAGAGCTCCTGAAACCCTGGAAAATTAGCATTCCAGATCACATGCCTAGCTTTGATAGAGGGCTTTCTTCTTTCCAAAACTGCACACTCCAAAATTTCACCCACCCTACCAGGAGATGGTAAAATGCAAGGAGGAGAGGGTACTAATGTGCTCCCACTCCTCACATTTACCCTACACAAAGAGTGCCTGAACGGGCCTTTGAGCAGGACAAACTGTTGTTGCATTTGAGAATACACTTCTCAGAGATTCCTGCGAGCATTTTGTATAATTGTTTTTCCCACATAAAGCCCCTGAAGGAGGCATATTTTGGCTGAAATTCTAAGTAAAGAATTGACAGGATCTTGGAATACGGTTATCTCTTCCACTGGTTGTTTTGGCAGATCCATTTGGAGGTCAAGGCTGTGTTTAACTCACTCCTCCGTCTTGCCTGGCCAGCTCCACCACCACATGAGCACAGAATGGGGTGGCCGTGTGTCCTCTAGTTTTTGAACAAACCTCTCTTAGAAGGCAACCCGCACTGGAAGGGCTGCCAGTGAAAATCCAGGTTAAAGATTGAGAACTGCATGAAGGAGGACAAGCAACAGCCTTGGAATGGTGCATCAGCCTGAAGAGCAGACAACACAAGCATGCTGGCCTCTGCTTTCTATTCAACTACAGCATTTCTAAATCTGCATCGACGTTTATACATGAATTAGAAGCCACAAAGTTCGTACAAATTCCAGTGCTATTTTGTTCTCCAATGGTGCACATCCAGTGGGCATCCGGCAACACACCTCTTGAACCAGTGTCTTGGCTCATGCGTCTCTGTTCAGAGGAACAGAAAGCCGGGAATATTCCAGAAGCAAGTGGTGGCACTTGGCAAAATGGACGGATGCATTTTCATGAGGTGAAAAACATGGCTCAGTGAGCATGTTGGCTTGGTTGGTGACTTCATTTCGATGAGCCAATCCATGAGGAGTGCTTGTGATGAGAGTTGGGTGCAACTATCTTCTGTTTAACAGAGAAATTTAGCCTGTTGAAATTAAAATTCCAACATAAAATCTTGAAACAAATCCTTTCTATCATCAACAAAATGCCAAATCGCTCGACTGATTTAAAATCAAGTTATGGACCAATCAATCAATCAGCTGCTCTAAGTGAGGCATCAGTTTGTTCTATTTAGTCTGACTGGTGGACATTTGCCAAGGCTTTGGGCTGAGACACTTTCCCAGGCCCACTGCCTGAGATACTCTTAAACTTTAAGAAATGCCACGAACTGACAACAGAACCTTTCCATGTGCAAAGTATGTGTTCTGTACCTGAGGTCTGGCCCCCTTCCCAAGTGGATTCCAGAGACGGGCACAATCCCATGAATGTTCAGAGGGAGGCGAGAAGGGCTTACCACTCCAAGAATGTCCCAGTGAGCCCGGCCGGCCGGAGAACCCTGGGATCTGTAGACCTCCTTCTGCCTGGATGTGCACAGGGCTGGGTGTTGAGAGGATGACAGGACGATTTCCAGTACGCAGGTCTTCCAGCTGCATTCAAGCAGATGATATACAGAGGGGTTGCAGGCTTGCACGGCCTAAGAAGATGCCTTTGCCACCAACACACACACACACACGTGCAAAGGCTGTCAGTGCTAATTAAGGAGACTGGCAGCCTGCTTTGAGAACAGGACCTGCACTGCATGTCAAAGCCAATCAATAACCCATAAAACGGGCACCAAGCTTCAGGCTTACTGCCAACTCGCTGCAGCCACTGCGTTTCTTCAAGGCAGGATCCCAGGACTTTGCCTATATTAAATTTCAAATTAGTGCACAGCATTTTTATTTAAGCAAGTAATACAGAGGAAAATGCCAAATGAGTCAGCATGGAGAAGAAAAATAGTTTGTCTGCGGGCCGGGGCAACTATCTGTTCGGGTAATTGAATCACTGTCAATTTGGAATTATTGATGTATCATTTCTTGCCATGATGTCTGCCGTGGCTGGGCAGATCCAGAGTAGCTTGAAAACAGATGGTTCGTGCAGCCAGATAAGGGCTATGATTGTATTAAATGGGAGGTTTCCGACTTGCTGCCATTTCGCACAGAGCCGTCTCAGCACATCGTGGAGAATGGTGGGCCCACTTGGCTGATTTGAGCCTCGGGCAGGAGCTCCGGGAGGAAATGCATCTCATCGGAGGAGTACCCTGTTGGCTTCCTTATGGGGACGTGTGGGTCAAGTGGCTAGGAGTGCATGACCCCGAGCACCAGCCCCTCGAACCCTTCCACCCCACTGAGAGCTCACCACCATGCTTCCCTGGCGTAGGTGAAGGGGAGCCAAGGGTGGGCACTCCCAATTTCCCTCTGGGAAGGGGATTGGAACGCCCCTCCCCGATGAAGGGGAAAGACACTTGAGGCCATATTCTGCAGATCAAAGCAGCCTTGAGAAGTTTTTTTAAACTCAGTGAGAAACTCAGTGACGTGCACATGGTGGGCATGTCGTGAGCGGAGCTGGCTGGTGCCGGAGGTCAGACTAGATGGCCCAGGAGGCCCCTTCTGATTCGCTCTGTTTCTATGTTTCTAACTGCACATAACTGGAATACAGGTGAGGGTGGGGACAGGGGACGGACCTCTCTGTTTCCCATAAAATCAGCTTCATTTAGGAAAGGGGGCTCTTGACTGCATGGGAAAGTCCCACATGAGTGGGTTAATGTTTCTCCCCACCACCCAGGAGCTTCTCACAGATAAATGGATCCCACAAGGCTGGGAACAATTTGAAGGGCATCCCAATCAGAACACAGCTCTTCAGCTCACACATGAGGCAAGTGAGAATAGTAATTTTCACACTGATGTTACACATGATCACCTGTGTGAACCCACATTTTAAGGAGGAGACTCTGAGGATGCGAAACAGACACCCGTGGACGGCCACCTAGCAGTCCACAATTGATGTGGCATATGGAGGCACACCAGTGTGAAGCATGCTAATGCTCCCCTTTCTTTTTAATCTGCCAAAGGTCTTGAGCTCATTCCTTGCCCACGCGTGAAGGCCTCACTCCCACCAGGGAATCCTGTTGAGAACCTGGAACTGGTCCTGGATTCCTGGTAAGATTCAGATAGTTTATGCAGGGCAACGTGGGAACTAAGACTCAATGCCAGTGTGGCGTAGTGGTTAAGAGCATGGGACTGGGACTCAGAGGATCCGGGTTCGAGTCCCCGCTCGGCCATGGAGCCAACTGGGTGACTTTGGGTCAGTCACAGGCTCTCAGTCCAACCTACCTCACAGGGTTGTTGTTGTGGGGATAAGATGGAGGAGGAGAGATAATGTAAGCTGCCTTGAGCCCTTTGTAGGAAAAAGGCAGGATATAAATCGAAAAAATAAATAATAAATAATAATAAATGCTCAGGGGCTGGGGGGTCATCCGCCATGGCCCCATTTCTCATTTAAACCCTTCATGGACAGTTCCAAACATTCTGAAAGACAGGTCTGGATTTTGCATTTGAGAGTTATGGTATATGTGCATATGAGTACCTATGCATACCCTACATGCACACCCTATTCTATGTAGCACATGAGATATCCCCAGCTGCTGCCACACATACATAAATAACAGCATGGCTCGTGAATGAGAGATGTATTTCTTTCCGCCAGGAGCGCTCGGGCCCATGGGACTCCTCCACTTGGTGTAAACAGCTCTTTCCATTACCTCGACTTCAGGCTTCCTCATTTCTGAAGCAAACTACTGTCAGCAAAAGGAGTGACGGGATCCTGAATTTACTTGGCCTGTCAAGGAGGAATAAAATGAGTGGCATATCTCAAAATGAGAAACAATTGAGGTACCTGGAAGGGAGCTGCGGTGCTAAAGTGTGCTTTTCTCCTACACCTCCTCTTTCAAGAGTGGTTGATGCCAGGTAATGGGCAGCAGCTGACTCGGGGTTGTGATTATGCCACATTTATTAATGACTCCTCTCTCAACCACGTTTCCTTTTTTTGCTTTGTACACTAAATGGAAAGGTGGACCACTGAAAGAGAGCATTGAATAGAAGCTGACCCCTAATCCTGGACAATTACATCCCTTTAAAGTACATTACCTCTCTACCTGCCCCAGCCTTGCCTTTCCTTTCCTTCCACGTGAGACAAGACCAGCTCACTAACCAAAAGCCTTCATTACGTTAATGCTGACCAGCCAGGCTGGCTTTAAAGAACAAACAAAGAGCATTGCAAAAGGCAGTAACAAAAGAAAAGGCGTCATTAGAGGAAGCTGCCTCAATGATAGGTTGATTTGACAGTGCAAACCTCTCCTCCCTTCCAAACCAGAATTGCCAAATCTCACCTTCCAGACAGGCCCTCCTGCTCAGGGCCCATTTGCCTGGGCCTCCTTCAGAGACCGCTCTATTCTGGGACTGTGCAATACCCCATCCCGATTCCTGCCCAGGGCTGGGAGAGAAAGCGTCCGAATGGTTCCTTCACCCATGCGCAGGTAATTATTTCTGAGCGAATAGGAACTAATTCCCGTTCAGCACCAATGGGGCAGGAGCTCTGGTGAGGCAAGACCCTACTTCTTTTTTTCTTACACACTTCTGATTTGGACCCAACCCCCGACCTCCCTGCCCAAGTTCTGCTTCACCTGGTTTTCCTGGAAGAATCTGGTCTCCAAAATTTATGAAATCATAATGGAATAAATTTCTCAAGATGAATGGGAGCTGATGGCATTCAGTCACAAGCTCAATTTGCAGCAAACTAAAGCATCGGGGTTTTGTGGCCCAAGTCTACCTGGAGTTCTCCATCTGCTGAGCAGAAATGAAGAGTAGTTAATGGATTGTGTCCTGCACCTTTTCCATAGGTTCAGGAATATAATCCGAATGGATGAAAATACCCATATAATTCATCTTGCCTTTATTAGTTTGTGTTTCAGCATGGATTATTCCTGGGAGAGGGCACAGGGAGATGACATCAAGGCCAGGGTATGGATCGAACTTCTCTGGGAAATGGGCAGTCATATTCTTACTCATCACCTTTTCAAAAGTACTCCCTTTTAAAGCTGATAGTCCATTATAAAATGAACCTCAGCTTCATCTCTCTAGCAGGGCTTTTTTTCCACTGTAGCGTGACCCCTGCACACTTCTGTTGAAAGGGCCTTACGTAACAAAGCTTCAAGGAGAGTCTTCACCAGCTGGGCTTTTTAAGCCACCTTGCAAATAAGCCAGGGTGGGATGACTCTCTGCAGAGCGACTCACAGAATACCCAACAGGCACTAGAGTTTCCTGTCGGTTGTCTTCCCGCTTCTTTCTCCCCAGCCTCCCAGCCTAGTGGAAAGTTTCCCAGTGTCCTTCACAGCAGAACCCATCTTGCCTCTCATGCCCTGCTCCTTCTCATTTACCTCTGAGCTTGGGGTGGGGGTTGGCCTTCGAAAGCCACATAACCATGTTCATAATTGTTCATAATTATTCCTTTTGCCAGTTTTGGCAAGCACACAACTGTGCTCTAATAGCTGTTGGATATGGGTGCCTTGGCCTGGTCATTGTCCTTGCCCGCTTCAGTCTCCCAGCCCAACGCTTGCCGCTGCAGTCACCACGACCCTGGCAGTAGCAGGCATAAAAATGCAGACATAGATGCAAATTCAATGGCTGAGCAGTAATTGGAAGGGTGATTGTTCCAATGTAAGGCCTGGAAGCAAATGAAGGGCATATGCGAGCACCTGCCATAACGGTTCCAAAAGGGGGAGGGTGTCTTTCGGAGTAGCTGGAGACTCAGGGAGGTGTTGAAGAAGTGCCGGCACGAAGAGCACAGGTGTGCAATCTTATGGGGCCAGGTCTTTCTTGTAAAAGGGCAGTGAACCGCAGGTGGCCTCTCCAAAGCTGCGGGGCAATCCGAGGCAGGGGCACAAGCAAGGTTGCAACGGGAGACAGCGTGCTTTGTTGCTCTGCAGAGGGACCTCTCTGAGCAGTCCCCAGAGCACACGGGGAAGTGGATGATGGGACAACCCACTGTGGTCCAAACAGCCTCTAGAACGAGCTCCAGGTTGTCAGGGTGGCTTGCTCCCAGAAGGATACGCCACCCGGCAGGACGCAGCCTGGGTTCAGACCACGCTGCGGCCCACGGTGGGTCGTCACCTGTGAGGAGTTGTCAGGCCATGCAAGCCGGGCCAGCGGGTCTGCCTGCGGCGAACACAGATGGATCTCTCTGCTCGGAGCCCGGCTGCACACCACTCTACTGACATCTTGGGCAGAGTGCCGAGCTCAGTCCTGCTGCGAACAAGGTGCTCCTTCTGCACTCATCCCCAAGACGCAGTTTGCCTTTATGCTTTTAATCCCTCCTGCAGCAGCCATAATGGAAGGATGGGGAGCTGCTTCTGGCAGCAGGGCTAACTTGGGTCGTTTCTTTTGTATTTCGAAAAGAGGACATCAATAATACAAGCAGGCAAGCAAAGGCAGAATTTTCCAATGCAGGACACCTAAGTCAAGTATCAGTTACACTGAAATAAATTAGGAGTCGTTTTTATGAGAGTCACGCAGCTGCTAACATAGGACCCGCTGCAAGCAAGCCCATCACCCCAGACTTCCATGCCTCAGCCTCTGACCCCTTGCTGAAATTGGAAAGCCTGCTGGTCATACTAACTAGTCAGTTGTAACAAGGACTTTTGCTTCTGTTACCAAATATGGCAAGATTAGGAGAAGATCAAGGTGACTTAGCAAATGCGGATGATGTTCTCGCCCAAGAAAAATGCATGCGTTAGGGTGCTCTTGTTGTGTTTGGCCTTTTCAGCAGGGCCCTCTTCACAGAGGATGAATTGACCTTGGCTTGTCTCTAAGCCTCACAAGCCAGACCCAGGATTAAGCTCGTCATCTCCAGTGCTCTGCACCCAAATTGGGGACCTTTACAAGGCCACTACAACCCATGCAGTCTTGGTTTATTTCATCCATTTAATCCCACCTCCCAACATATAAGGCAGCTTACACAAACCATGTAACTACCTAAAAATGATTATAAATGCTTGTAGTATAACCAGCCATGGGAGACCCAAACAGCACACTTAGCTCTCTCCTTGGTTGCTAAAGCTCCCGAAAGAAGTTAGGCAGATGAGGGAGGAGCTAGAGAAGCCACACCCCTTCAGGGGTGATGTTCCACAGGCATGGGGCTACCCCTGAAAAGACTCTGCTTCTGTCAGCAGCTATTTTGATCTCTGACAGCCAGAATCCATAACAAAACCGTTCCTGAAAAACACAAGGGATTAAGGGAAATAAGGACATCTGTATAGGTGATCTTGGTACTTAGTGAAGTTCCTTTAAGGAGGATAAAAAGACTGTGGCATGGGAAGTTTAGGACTACCTTGCCTCGCTGGGGATGTGGAGCGTTACCCCTGAGATACGCCTAATGACAGAATGCTCCTGAGTTGCAACACATTCAAATGTTTCCCAAACACTTGGCCAGGCTGTGACCATTCACTTCAATGGGAGCTGTGCAGCAGAACGTTCCACCGGATGGGCCTTCTGCACTTGGGGGAGAGGGTTTTTCTCACTCGTGATGCACCATATGCCTGGAAACCTCTCCAATGATTTTCACTGCCTCTGGGAAACTTCCAGCTCCCTGTTCCACTTGCTGGAAAGGTGCCACGTGATTTTCTCTCAACAGTATTGCAACTGGAACATCTAAATGCATCATGAAAATGGCTGTGTGCCCCCAGCATGTATTGAATGGTGGGGAGCACACAAGTGGCCATTGGCTTATCGCAATTTTCCACAATTAATTTCACATAAACTGCTGCACTATGACCTTCCGCATCCATCCATTTCTGCCATTGATTTCTAAATAAATATATATTTAGCTGATGCTCATGTAATGGCCCCTAAAGGACTTATTGGCATACATAAAGACAATTAACCCTGATTAATTTATAAGAACTAATTTAATTAAGTGAATAATGGGAGGTTCAATTTCCCAAATGGGGCAGAGGCAGAAAACAACATTTCCATTCCCTGTGGACATTGCAATAGAAATAGAAGCCGCTTAAAAGCTTTGTGTTGCTTTGCCTGCTTTCTGTGAGAGATGTTACAGACTGCAGAATCCCCAAGCAATCCAGGGCTAACAAATCTGTACTGAAAAGTAACAGGTGCTGATGGAACAGGGAAGAGGTCAAGATTGTGTTTGACTCATAGGCCCTGCTTAACTTTGCTTCTTGTGGTTCGGCACAAACTGTTAGCCATAGCTAGACTTGAACCCAGAACCCCCTGATCTTCACACTTGTCCTCCAGTTTCTATTCCACCTGGTATTGCCACTGGCTCCCAATTCCCCAGGTCATGTTCAGGCAAAGGAGAGCTGCCCCCTTGCCGAGTCTCCCTAGTCATTTCTGGACTTTGCTCTCCTCACTGGATAGTGGATCTTCTAACAGTCAACAGCTGGTTCTACTGAGGCCTTCCCCAGGGATCCTTCCAAATCAGCCCATGGCCTGACAACACGCATAATCTCTGGGCACCGTTGGCAATGGCAAGCTGTGGACAGAGGATTGTCCACCCTGACCCAGGCACCAAGGTTCCATCTTACAGTCCAGAAATGAAATAGAAAAGGCCTGTACATGAACCCCCTGGAGAGGACAATCACGCTAGGGAAAGTTGAAGGCAGAGGAAGAGGAAGAACAAAGATGAGATGGGTGGATTCCATTCGGGAAGCCACATACATGAATTTGGATAAAATGAGCAGGGCTCTCAATGGGTAGGCCATTGTGGAGAGCTTTCGTTCCGAGGGTTGCCATAAGCTGGAGACAACTTGACAGCATGTAAAAGTGCCTGAACAATGGAATAAAGCAGCAGGTCAACAAAATGACCACTGGCCAAATACTTAAAATCAGGTATCAGTCATATACACTCCCAAAGATCTAGAAGAACAAGAATTTCAACCATCTGCCTTTAACTACAGAGAAAGAAAGTCCCATTAGCCTCTGAAAATTAATCTCCGTATTTGTATGCCACAATAGAGACTTTGTCCGCCCAGAGTAACATTCCCAGGGGGACAGAAAGCTAAGCAGGGTCTCTGGAAAACACCTTAAAGTTTGGGAAAGTCCGTGAGCAACAGGCATGTCTGCAATATGCTTGGTACCTCTAAGATAACAGACACAAATTGAGATCACATCCTGATTTTTTTTCCCAAACGTGTGTGAATGTATGGTATTAAATGACACTCCTGCAGAATAATTTATGGCAGCTCCTGGCTGCAGCCCAAGATATTTCAGTAGCCAGGGCAGAAATAACTGGTGTCACCCCAGTTCCCTGCTCGCTAACAGAGGACCAAATCTATCCAAAAAGCTCTTCTATACACCCCGCTCAGAAATGGGGCCCAGTCTCGAGCCCCATGAGTTTCCTTCTAGGGCTCACGCAGGAGTGCATCCCCAGTGAATTGGAGGGTTGGTCTCTTATTTTGCCACTCTTAATGGCACCCAGACGGAGAGATGCAACTGGGCCTTTTATCCTGGGCCACAGAAGAAGCCGGCATTTCTGTACACAGACAGCTTTTTCATGCTCAGACTGATCAGAACTGCTTGTCTTTTAATGAACTGCCAGGTCCATCCTGTTCTGTTATAAGCTGAAAGTTAAACACGCCGGCATGGCAATCCCTCTTTTCTGTGACAGTACCAACTGGCAACAGCCGCCCACCAATCCAAAGTGTCTCCCTGTCTAAACAAGGTTGTGTCACCAACATGGTGTGATATTCAGAACACACAGTACAGGACCCAAAGAACTGTGCTACTCATCTTACATGTCCAAGCAAGCTTTGCTCTTCTGTTTCTCAAACACTGGGGCTTCCTCCTGCAATACATGGAAATGGAAGGGGAGTTCCGAAACTGCAATGGCTTGTGATATGCCTCTTTAAAAAGGAAAAGAAAAAAGCCAGCGATCTCAGTAGACACACACACAGTGGTGCTTCTCTGGATCCTAGCCCTGCAGACTTCCATCTTAAAGTCTGTTTCAGAAAACCCCAGCTGGATCACGAGGGCGGCTTGTGGCACACAAGGCAGCATGGCCGAGCATTTGCCAAGATCCCACAGCTTGCCAGTGGTCTCTTCCCAACCCTGCCCACCAACAGCATCCATCCTGCCCACTTTGGACAGAGCACTTCGAAGGCCAGGAGTAGCTTGAGAGACTTTGTTTCTATACTTCCAGTTTAGGGAGGCCTGTTGCCTGAGCATCTCATTACTCTCATCACTTGTCTCCCAGGCCAGAGAAGAACTACATCATCTTCCACAGGTACAGCTTCCAGTTTCAGGACACCCACTGTTTGTGGAAGCTATGAATCCCTTTGTCACGATCACATCTCTCCCTAGCAGATCAAGGCTTCTCCAATACAGGCTTTTTTTTACTGAGCTAGGTTGGCTTTGCAATACAGAGTAATAATAATGCTGTTAACAAGTCACATCTATCAAAGCAGTTGTCCTTCTTATGGGTGGAATTAGCTCTTGCACATGCCTGGGGCTGAATCCAAACAGAA
The DNA here is from genome assembly GCF_004798865.1 of Varanus komodoensis. Classification (NCBI taxonomy): domain Eukaryota; kingdom Metazoa; phylum Chordata; class Lepidosauria; order Squamata; family Varanidae; genus Varanus; species Varanus komodoensis. The sequence continues at coordinate 4,262,108 of NW_025335317.1, forward strand.
AACTCTCCTCTCTTTTCCTCCAAAAGGGGATGGCTCTACACTCAGGAAGGTTCACTTGGGGCTAATGGTGATTGCGCCAAGAACTATTTAATTGGTCCTCTTGTTTATCTTGACAAAGAAGTGCTGGGCTGATGAACTCACAGCCTGCCCTCTCTGATCCTCCCCCAAGACCAGTCCAATTCTCACTAGCCACTTGACTGAGCTTCCCCATTAACCCTGGCATTTCAGTCATACCTTCCTACCCCTTCTCTTCTTCATCTAGCTAAGTTTCAGCATCTGACCTTCCCCACTTGGAATTCTATATTTTGAAAGAAGTGGGCCCAGTCTCTACACCTTTTCTCCAACATTGTACTGTTCACATTTAATAGAACACTTGGATGAGAAGTTAGATGTTCAAATTGAAAGGTTAAAATCAAGTCATTTCTTAGGAAGTCACTAACATGCTCTTCAGGCAAAGATGTTTGTAGGAAGGGTAAAAACTGCTGCATTAGATTCATGTTCAAAAAATGCAGAAATCTATCTGAAGAAGCTTGGCACTCTTTCTGATCATGCTCCAACTCCCATCGTCTCTGAAAAGAGACGTGCACTTGGTGGGCATGTTGTGAGTGGAGCCGGCTGGTGCTGGAGGTCAGACTAGATGGCCCGGGAGACCCCTTCTGACTCGCTCTGTTTCTATGTTTCTAAAAGCTCTGCAAGTCAAGTTTCAACTACCGTTATTTAATAGCAAATTAAAAGAAGGCACCTGGGGACCACGTTGCTCAAGCCAATAAGCTGCTGTCCTCTTAACCACTACACCACACTGAGAGCCAGTGTGGCGTAGTGGTTAAGAGCGTGGGACTGGGACTCAGAGGACCTGGGTTCGAGTCCCCGCTCAGCTATGGAGCCAACTGGGTGACTTTGGGCCAGTCACAGACTCTCAGCCCAACCTACCTCACAGGGTTGTTGTTGTGGGGAGAAGATGGAGGAGGAGAATGATGTAAGCTGCCTTGAGCCCTTTGTAGGAAAAAGGCAGGAGATACATCGGAAAATAAATAATAAAACATGCTGACTGCCGTACCACTGCCACACAAATCACCCCAGGAAAGAAAAAGGGGGCTGTCTTAATTAGTGGATACAAACATTGGGCACAATTAACTAAGAATATCTTCTGCATAAGTCCTAGTCAGAAGACTGGGAGTTGTACAAGCTGCACAGAGTCTGCACAAGGCTTGTGCCCAGAGTAATTTCCTGGTCTGTTCCAAATCCCACCCAGCAACCGGTTCTGTGTGACCCACAGGAGCCTGTCTGAGATAAACACGAGTCCCTGCTTATCCAAAAGTGGTGTTTCCTCACTTCCGTCTGAGCCTAGTCTGACTTTTCTTTCTGGAAAGTGCAAACAAATCAGAGACTGATGCAAATTTAGGTAGCCAGCGTCCCTGCTCTTTTCCATTAAAATATGCACCACTAGAGTCATACAAGGTTACACTATGATGTTCCAGGAATTGGTCAATGCCACAGAAGGAAATGCAGCATCACAGGCACCCACCAAGACACGCACTCCATCTTGAGGAAAGCAAGCACATAAAAAATAAGGAGAGAAAGACCAGGAGCTCCCCTTCTAACCCAAGAAGACATGCTCAGGTTTTGGCGACCAGTTCCGTAGTGTGCTGGGACACATACTTGTGTCAGAGGGCTCACCGAGAACAGCAGCAACCCATCGCATCCCACTCAGCTGTACCGTCAGACCCGTGCCAGTGCTTTATGTTTCCCCACCAGTGATGGCCAGTGACTTGAGCAGGGTCAGGTGAATGCAGAAAAATAGGTGGGCTTGTCCAGCAAAATGGCAGACTAGATGCTCAAGCCAGATGTTGTGCAACCTGCAGACACCAACCTGATTCTGCCTGCAGCCTTAGCTTCAAAAGCCTTTTGAAAGTGATGGGTTCAGACCTTCGGCAGGAACGATCTGTCCGTACCCTGGGAACCTTCTGGGTAGAGAGGGAGAAGAAGAGGATGGCAGAGCAAGAGAAGGGGGCAGGCATGTGGCTCCTGACAAAAAAGGGGGGCCTCCCATGGGCTGGCATGTTTGGCAACATCTCAAGCATCACATCCAGTTTCATTCAGAATCTCCACATGAAGCCTGGAATCTGTTCAGTGGAAACTCCAGCTAGACCAGAGAGAACGACACTGCTTCAGTTTTCCTGGTTAAATCTGCAGCCTCGAGAATTCTCCCTAAGAACCAAATTAGTGGAGTGGAAAAGAACAGGGATGGCAACTGCTCCAGTACCACTCAACCTATTTATATCCACACATAGTAGGGATATAATTAGTAAGGCCATAATCTGAATAGTGCTATATTAAACTACAAGAGTTAAATGGAGGAAACAAAACATTCTTTTAAAACACACACACACACACCATCCAATGACATGAAAACGCATTCCTACAAATTAAGCAACATCCAGAAATAGCTGAACTTCACACACTTTCCAGCAAACCTGGTTGCCTGGATTCCCTTAATGAGGACTATTCTTCCACACAGAATCTACCTTCTGCCCACCCCTATCCTAGGAGAGCAGGGTGTCAAAGGAAAGGAGAGAGAGGTAGAGAACGGAGATCAAGATAAGATGCCATGCGGGAAATGAGTTTTTAAGGTCAACTAAAACATGGATGTAAGGTGGCAAAAGGTTAAGACTAAGGGTTATGGGAGTTGAGGGCCAGAAGAAACCTGGAGGACTCCAATTGCTTACCCCTGTTCTAAGGCACAAAATTATCAGTGGGGAGGCAGAAAACGAAGTGATGAAAAGTACACAAGATCTTGTACTTTCCATGCCCGATACACTTTCTTACCGCAACTGGATCAGAAATGTGTAATTAATGCAATGCATTGCATATACGTGCAATGAGAAATACAGCCATGTCTTTAAAATGCCCACATGCCTGCTAAAAATCAGACCATACAAAATGAGGTCTGACTTCATTCACACCGTAGTACCACGCAGATCCATCTACAATAGCATAGGTGCATGCACTGGTTTGAAAGGCAGTCCGGAAAAACTTCAAGGGGGCTGCAGCTCTAAGTGCTACAAAATTGCTGTTGCATTTAGCTTCCGCTCTTTGCAAATGAGTTCTCTTTCCTCTAGAAAACAGTGCACCAAAAAAACAAAACAAAAGAAAACACCCTCCTAGGAGTTTTTCTGTGCCATTGCCCAAATGCATGCTTTTTTTGCAAACCATTTCTCCCACTCTTTCCCCTATTCTACACATTTCTGTGCACAATCTTCCTAATGTACACACTTTTTTTTGCTTGGAGAACCACCTCAAAAATTCAGAGAGGCATGAAAGCCAAAAGGTCATTGCATTCTTGATCACGTATTGGTTCATGAAGCACAAATTAGGCTGGTCTGTATTAAAATGCAACGCAAACAAGTTTGTTGTTAGATAGCATTGCCTTCTTCCTCTTCAAAACCATCTGCTTCATCTCTAGTACTAAACAGAACATGTTGAATACTTGTCTCCCTAGCAGATAATAGGCAGTTATAGTCTAGTGCTTATACTCTAATGCACCTTTTTCTGTATGTTTTTCATAAAATAAACTCTTTAAAAACAAAGGACTGACATTTGGTCACCCTACCTCAACCTGTACTAGTCAAGTGGAACAAGAACTTTGAATATTTCTGTGTGCATGTGTGTGTGTGTGTGTGTGTGCGCGCGCACACACACACACACACACATGTGCATTGGTAGTATTACTCTGAAGACCAGTTCAATGTATCTCTCTGATTGTTACTGTGTGTCTATATGGTTTGGGTGTGAATTCTGTTTGTTGTGTTTTGTTTTCCTCTTGTTTCTGTATCTATGTTGATGGCTCCACTCTTGTTTGGTAAGCTCAGAGCTTTTTCGCTGATGTTTGGTTCTGCTGAAAGACTGCAGAAATCGAGTAAAGATGATAACCATTAGACAGTGCGTGCTAACTTGGAGAATCTCTGCTAGGAAGGCTTCTCCCCAGCCCAGATAAGCTGAAAAGGAGTTCCAGTGTTGGTCACAACACAGGTGGAGAACGGCTGTGCTAAATGACCCGCCCGGTCCTGGCCCCGCAACCTGCAAGAGGGAATCGCTCTGAGATACGATGCCCAGGTGGGCGATGAAGTTCCCCAGACGCAGTCACTCCATCCTTTCCTCCAGGGTTCGCCTCTTCGGGGCTTCCCGGGACGCACAGGAGTATGCAAAGCCGAACCGCGGTGGTTCGTTCAGGTGCCACGCAGAGCTGGGCAGGCTGACACGCTGCCCCTGCAGAGGCCCCGAGATGGGCTGCAGAAGGCATCCTGCCCAGGGAAGGAGGGCTGCTGGCAGCTGGACTGCGTTTAAAGCCAGGGAGGGCATTCCGCCTCCAAGTGCACAACACCCCCCGTTGCAGGACTCCGCAGGATCTTTCCGAGTAAAATGACAGTCGGCTTTGGCCAGCCTTCTGGCTTCAGGGGCTGTGCGCAGCCCACCCCTTGCCAGCCCGACTTCAAGGGGGCACCCCATTAATTGACCACGCCTGCCTGCAGCACTGAGGAGAGCGCCAAAGGGAGCCCCCGCCATTTGCATTCCAGCACAGTGGGGCAGCAGTAGGCCGAGTTTGACAGCAGCACCAACAGCCACGGGGTCTTCCCAGGAGCATTTGGGAGAACAAGGGATGGGACTGTGCCAGAAAGGAAGGCCAGAACGCCACACTCCCCCAGCCCCTCATCCCAACCAAACCCCGTGGCCTCTCTGGGGTTGGAGAAGGCTGTAGCTGTTGTCCCCAAAGCAGATGTGCTAAGAAAGGCTTGACAGTACCGGATCTCGTCTGCAGAGCATGTTTTAGGCTGATGGGGCCCACCTGCCTCATCTTTCCCTTCCCAGATTGCCAGACATACTGACTTCTTACGCCTGAATTTCCCCTTGATTTGCATAGTTCGGATCCGGGAAACCACCCATGCACAGGGTATTCCTGCAGCTACATCCTGCTTTTAGCAGCAGCATGAGTCGCTCACATATTGGACAGCCTTTCACTGATGTTTTCGAAACACACCTTTTAAATGTATTTACTCACTGCAGATTTGGCTGTACGGCCTGTCTTCACTAGATAATTAAGCTAATTGCCTTGAAACGTCTCTTACAAGATCCATTTCAGCTGTGAAACTGTACACAATGTATAGACTGCAGTGTTAGGAGGGTCATTCCCCCCCCCCCAGCTCAGCAACACTTTAAAGTCTGTGACAATCAGTGTCACCACCCACGCCACATTTCGTATTAGCCAGGAAAAGGGCAACAATCTCAGATTCTCAGCTGAGGACACTGCCCTGGAAACAGCAGGCCCTTCGCGATGAATCCAACATGGATGCAAGCCTCTGGCTACCTGCTGAGACCTACTGTGATGGGGTGACAAAGTCGTGGATAGGACATTTTGAAAAGTTTTCATTCATAGGGTTGCCATAAGTCAGAGATGATTTGATTGCACAAAATAACAGCAACATATTTCATGTGATCTCCTTTTAAATCTTTTGCCCTCAAGACAAATGCGAAATTATTTGGATTTTAGACTCACAAGAGGCAGAAAAGTAATTAATCAAGCCATTTTATGTTTGTTTCTTTGTTTCCAACTCTTCAGCAATTTTCCCATTTCTTTTAAAAATATCTCTATATGACAAGTGTTAATAACTTACTAAAACCTTGGATTCTCAGGTATGTATTGAGAGCTTAAGGACTATACAACTCAACCATTGCTTTTCTGTAAGTCCTATCTTATCAGAGTATATTACTAATACCTTGCTTTGCCTATATTATTTTTACATTTGAGGTAGGTATTTTAGAGCAAATTTTTAAAGAATTGTTTTTAAAATCACACTTTCTTCACAGTGTGTTGGTTTTTTTCCTCCTTTTTGGGCCAGTCTTTAATTAGTAGTAAAACACTTTTAGTCTACCTTTGAAAAATAGTTGTTGAAAATAACCAAGCAATCTCACCTAATTAAAAAGTGCTTTGCCAAGAATTAAAGAATGCATTTTAAAAATCAGTTGGGCAAAAGATATATTTGAAGAATGGTGCGCCCAGAATTGTCCCATCTCAGCCCATGTGCCTATGTCACATCCACTTGTGGCAGGATCTGTACACACGCACACAGCCCATGCCAACATAACTGTGAAAATCCACATGCAGCTTTCAGCTGAAGAATGGTGCCTGGGTAGGTCCAGAACCTGGAGGCAACCCTAGAAACCTTTTGGTGTCACCATTTCAGAAATCTTCACCCCGCAAGAGTTATAGGCTGCTATGCAGCTTTTCAGTTCCTAAATGGCAAGACAAAGCAGCCATCTGCAGAAAGACTCAAGTGTGCCCTGAAAAATGAGCAAGTCTGGAGCAAAGACAGCACAAACACCTCTTTTGGTTCCATCAGATAAAATTCACCTAAAGCCAGCATAAGGAAGGCCCCTGAAGAAGAGCAACTGCTTCTAAACACATTGGGCTAAACAAAAGAACTCTTGCACAAACCTTCCAGCTTCGTTCCTTGCAAATATAAGCCATCATCCACCACTCTGTGATTATCAGAGCAGGGGCACTCTGCCCCACATAGGTCTGTTCTTTCTCTGCCAGTATCTGTGTAGAAACGGCGGCTTCCCCAGGGGACTTCCTGGGGAAGCAGCCTAGGGGGTGCACAGGGGCCCTTGATGTACAGGGGACAAGATAGGGGAGGGTCCCTAGGACCCAGAAAGCACAGTCCCATCCCTGTGCCCGCCTTGCCCCAACTCAGCAGAGAAGAGGCAAGAGCCACTCTGCTGCCTCAGCGTGGCCAAGAAAATGCACCCCGTCTCCGCGCCACTGCGTCAAGGCTACCTCGGAGACAGAAGAGCAACCTTCTCATGGCGAAGGCTGCAGCAGCACAGGAGTTCAGAAGAAACTCCTCCATACCTTAACGCACGCTCTTCCAGTTTCCTACCCTAGTTCACAACACTCTTGATGTCAATTCTCCAATTGTCTGACACTCCCAAGGGACTTTTCTGCAAAGAAATAACTACACTCATAGGTATACTCGAGGAGTATAGGCCCAGAGGAAATGGCATGCATTTACACATATGTTTCCCCAACACTCAAAAACGAAAACGAGCACACAGCCACAAGAGACTGAAATCTTGAGCATCTTGCCTTTCTTTTTGCTCTTTTCCCCCTCAGAAGTGCTCCCAACTACCCGCACACAAGAGGAGAGATGCAAGGGGGTGTCTTCTCTGTAAGCAGAAAAGGCAGTTGAGAGCGGAGCGCTTGTTTGAGCCTTAAGAAGTCCTCTAATTCTCATTTACGTACATAGGTATTCAAAAAAAAATATATACATTCCGCTTTTGGGACTGGCTCTCATTAGCCACCGCCTTTTACTCGCAAAAGGAAAAAATCAGGGCAATGCCGCATGGAAAGCTCTTGTATCCGCAGCGTCACTCTGCAGGCAGAAGCGCCTCGACCAGTAAGGGTGGGGGGAAGTGACTCCCCCTCCCCACACCTATGCATGCACCCTCTCCAAAACTATTCTGGAGGACTCTCCGGGGCAGACTTTTGGGCTGGGCACAGGGCTGAAGCAGGGAAGGATGGAGGAGATTGTCCCTCATGGGAAGCTGCTAGCCCCGGACGGGGTCCGGCCAGCTCAGTCACCAGATGGCCAAGGACTCAGCTGCATCTGGGGAGACAGGAGTCTCGGGTCCTTGTTCCTTTCTGGCTGGGGAGAGACAGCAACGTCCTTGCTTAGCTCCCAGAGTCGTGTGTCCTCTGGGCTCCCATGACAACGCACTTTCTGCTGGTGGATCCCTCGGTGACTCAGCGGGGAACACCCACTCTTTTTGAATGCCACCATGTTGCCGGCAAAAGGCCGGCTTTCTCCATGAGGATGCATCAAACTTCTGCACCCAGCTTCTGCACTCATGAGGGCCGGGTCACGGGCAGCGGGCCGAGATGGGCAGGACACCAGGACCAAGGCGAGGCTTCACAGCCAGTTCGGGGCCTGAGGCCAAGAGCGAGGGTCGCGGCCGGAGGAGACGCCCAGCCCAATACCAGCCACACCAGGAAGGGGTAGCACAGTCCACAGCATGGCCCAGAGGTCAAACAGCAAGGACAGGTGAGGGCGGCCGAAGAGGGATGCAGGAACAAGACTGGACCAAGGCAGGACTGAGGCACAGAAATGCAGGGGCCGGAGCAGGTGGCGTCCCAGGGGCAACTCACACTGCCGCAGTGGGGACCCCAGGACCACTCCCTGGCATCTCCAGGAAGAGCAAGGCAGGGAGACCCGGCCCAGCTGACGGGCCAGGGGCACAAAGCGTCTCCTGACCCCCTGGGAAGGAGTTTGCCACCTGACCACTGCGCCACTCCAAAGAGGTACAAGGACATAAGCAAACGAGTGTGACATCCTCCCTTTATCGCAAGAGCCTTTGGTCTGGCATATGCATCACACCAGCACGGCCTGGTTCTTGCTGGTGTTCACACAAAGACTCTCCCTGCCATACAGCAGACACACTTATGGTCCCTTGGCAAAGGGGAGCCATGTGCCCTCCTTTAAAGAGGACAGTCCTCTATTCAAAGGGCTGCCAGAGGGCAGTTCTCTATCCACGGACTCCTCTGTTTGGATGGCTAGCTGGATTACGGAGGTGAGCAGCCTTATGAAGAGGAAAGGTCATCCCCTGGCCGCCTGTGATGGAGAGTTGTGCTGCATTCCTAAACTGCAGCGACTTGTTACTGTGCATCTGAAGATACATATTAGCATATACATATTTTACGCAAATCAGTGTCCTCGTTTGCCCTCTTTTTCGGGAAGCATAAGTAGTCATCCTATTTAAAATGACTTTCTCATATTTGTTTAATTTACTGAAATTAGAGCTGGTAACTGAAGAATGTTAAAGATGCAGGGAAGAAGAAAGAAAGATAAGATGATGAGACAAAAGGAAGATGAAAGGTTATTTATTTATTTATTTATTTATTTATTAGATTTCTATCCTGCCTTTGTCTTTTTTAAAGAACTCAGCATGGCTGGCATCATTCTCCTCATGCTGCTGTCAAACTTATCCCCACAACAACAACCCTGTGAGGTAGGTTGGGCTGAGAGTTTGTGACTGGCCCAGAGTCACCCAGCTGGCTCCATGGGACTAGAACCCGGATCTCCTGAGTCCCAGACCCACGCTCTTAACCACGGCACCTTACTGGTTAACACAGTAAGGACACTGGCACAGGGCTAGCTACTAAAAGAAGAGAAGATCAATGACACTTTCATCCACTAATAGGCAAAGCAGCTAAGTTACAAATGATGCTTATGATAATCCACTCAGCGCTGTGCGATTCCACTGTGACATTTTTCTATGAATATATAAATAAGAGATGGGATTGTTCATTTCTTCATCTCTTGTTCCAGTGTGAGAGAAAACCATTATTCAGACTGGCATGCAGGAGGAAATGCCATGCGCCTCATTCTCTTCAAGGTGAGTTTAGACCTGGTTGCAGGCATTTGACCAACCTGGGTGGGGACAGGTAAGTCCCCAGGCCAGCTCTCCATCTCACCTCTGGGTCTGCACGGCTCCTCAAACCTGGTCAAAGGGGCTGTCACCTCCCTCCTCCCCTTCCCAAGACACATGACCGACCTCCACTGCCTGCCCTTCATTTCCAGGCACCTGTTCTGCCCCCATTCCAGTACATTTTCATGCAAACTGGGCCTGGGGATTTTAAAATGTCGTTTTTAATTTGGACAATGGATTTATCTAGCTAGAGTACATGGTCAGAAAAAAGTCCCGTGTATGCAAAGGACGAAGCTTCCCCTGGATGCCAGATGCATGGAGGTAGTGTCATTCAGTATAAAAGAAAGGGCGCTCTGCGTATGCTCAGAAAGCGGAAGTCAGTCAGTCAGTGCATTTTTTTGCTGAAACCGAAGCTCACTGAAAAATTCAAAAGGCACTGCACTCTGGCAGGGAAGGCAAGATATGGGGCTTCCAGGCTGGCAAGGCTTAGCTCAAATTAAACTCTTGCTCCTGCTTGCCAGCTGGTGCCCTCAAAGCAATCCTGCCCTGGATCGCTTGCCGTGTTGCATCCGTCAATAGCTACTTGCACTTAGTTAATCGAAGACTCTCTCTCTCTCTCTCTCTCTCTCTCTCTCTCCCCCCCCCCCCGCCCCCCCTGGGTACACCAAGAGAAGAGAAGCTCATTCTCTGCTCCTTGAATTCAAAATGCACCTGTTTTCCAACTTTCTCGCAGTAATTACTTAAGTCAAAGCAGGCTATTTCTTCCTTTGATTTAAGGCTCTCCTCACCTCACCCCCGACCTGAAAGGGTGTAGTACATTAACAATCCTTACTAGCATAACTTTCAAAGCCCCAAGCAACAATAGCACCAAAACCAAAAGCCCCAGCCCCTCTCACTGCCTGTGCAAACAAGAAATCCAACAATGGTGGAGCCAAATAGATGTTTTAGTTCAAATGGCTCTCATCTAAAAAGCAGGAAATGGATTTACAAGACTCGTCTAATCTTGTTTTGAACTACAGATATAAAATAGAGCATTTTGAATCTGCAGGCGGACATATTTGAAAATCTCCCTCTCCCCTTCATAAATTTGAAGCCAGAACATTTCCCAACCTTTGCCTTTTAAAATAATGTAAAGCTACATGTGTTACGATTATCATCCCAAAATGAATTTTAAAGCTTGTAGCAGTGAAGCCACATTTATGGATTTGTCACCAAGGTCTACATATCACTTCAAGGGACTATCTACCAAGGATGGACTCCTTGCATAGCAAAGGGGTATTTTTTGTTTTGTTTTTTCTTGACAGAGGTTGTGTATCTTTAATACCGGTGCCACAGGCAGAAACTCAACCAATATAGTTGCTCCTTCCTCACCACAAATGCTGAAGCTGAACCTGTTGGATTTCTGTCTGTCGCATGCAGCCATCATCCATCAAAGAATGGTGGCAGCACTAAACAGAGCTGTACCAGAGACCCAGTGCAGTGTACTGAACTGAACATTGAACTGGAAAAGGGGAACCCAAATGCAAATTTCTGTTTCTCCACGACGTTTGTTGGGTGAACCCAGCTGACCCATGTACTCTCAGCCTTGCTTTCCTCACTCATCCTTGTGAGGACAAAATGGGGTATGCTGGCAGCTGCAGGCTCTTGGAGGAAAAGTGCAACAGCACAGGACGATCATAAAAGCGACTCCTGAATTGGCTGCGTGTGTCTTCAAAGGCGCACCTTAACAGGGCAATTCGGTGCTGCTTTACAACGTCTTAACCCCCTCCTCTGCCTTCAGACAAGCGATTGCTGAGGAGCAATTAAGTTCAAATCGCCAAGGAATCACACTGGTTTCCCTACAATTCCCTGCAGCAGCGAAGGCGTCCGCAAAGCCTAGATGATGGGTGGCCACCAAGATGAATTGCATTTTTTTTATTTAAAACCATGTGTAGGCTGCCATTAAGAGTAAAACCATCTCCAGGCCATGTGCAGAGTAGTACTCACAGCCTGCTGCTCCCATTCTCTCTCCACGCTGGCTAGAACTGAAGGGACCTGTAGGCCAATGGGGCCCAAGTTGCTCACACCCAGGCCACAGGATGGTACCAAAGCACCCTCAGTACAACACGAGAGAGTGAAAAACGTTGTTTCAGTGTGTTCCCCCTGCAAAAGCGAGATACGAACATGACCCCGTTTCAACGCACACCACACATACAAGCCAGTTATGGGGTTCACAAACACTGAGCGAGCTCCCACACTTCTGAGAATTGCATGGAAGACAGAATTCCAGTCTGTGCAGCTCTCCCCACCAAGGGACTCCAGAGATGTGGCAACTTGCAGAACTTCCCACACCATAAAAAGTTCAAAACTCACTCTAATGTCCAGATAGGACCTCCTCTTTAGCACAACACAGATTTTTCAGGACTGTTTGCACGAAAGGCACACTTGAAAGAGTGTGCAAACCCTCTCTAAAAAATAGCACCCCCCCCAAGTGGTCTTTTATACGAGGGCTCCATCCACCTACAGTCCTATTTTCTTCTTCACTGCACAGTCCCAGCCAATCGAAAAGCACCCAGTAGTTGTGACGGCACAAAGGCGCAACATGCAGCCAATCCACTGTGGCTTTGTTATGACATCACCACGGCCTGCATTCCGGATGTGGAGAGAGGAGGCTGAGCATCCTTCACGTTCATCCCACATGCCCACATGCAGTTCCAGCTCATGATTAGCTGGGGCAGAAAGCTAATGGTGCTGAGCACGGCGGGGCCCACTGGTCACCATTCAGGGCGGGTTTCCTGGACAAAATACAGCGGGCATCCCTGGAAGATACTCAAGCACAATGTGCAGCGTTCAGCCAAAACACTTCTCCTCGCGTTTCTCGTCCTCGTCGGCAGCCAGCTCCGAGGGAGAGGAATTTTCCTGCAATGATCATTAGTCACTGGCACGCAGAGGGACGCCAAATGAGCTCACCATTCTTTTGTCAAAATAATTTTCAAGGCAGTGATTATTATAAGGTCCTACAGATGCCCAGCGCCTGGAACGCGACATCAGGGGATGGCTCTCTCCTCATGCAACTGTGCGCCGCTCTCCCCATGGCTGCTAGTTGGCACCAATCTTCCCCTCACCACCATTTTACCCTCTCCATTTTCCATGCACTTGGGCTCTTCTACAGCAAGTACATCCAGCAGAAACTATCAGCATCGTCTTTGTCATCCCTGAGGTGAGGCCAGGGATGTAAAGTTATTTAAGGGACTTCAAGGTCAGGGCTTTTTCTCAAGCTTTACAAAAAAATGCTTCTGCATTCTAGAGAATGTATTTAACAGTTGTTGATGTTTTTATTCTGAAGTGCTGGTATTTATTTATATATTTATTTATACATATATTTATAGGCTGTCTGTAACTGCCGAGGGCTTACAGTACATAAAATAAAACACATTAAAAACCTATTAAAACACAATGAATTAAAACATCTGTAAAAACAGTATAAACTAGCCACAGCATTCAGGGCTAAGTGCTAAAGAATTTCCTAAAAAGTTATCTCTTCGCCTGCCGCCAAAAGGAAAATAAAGATGGCGCCAGGTGAACTTCCCTATGGAGGGAGTTCCAGAGGCGGGGCGCATCAGTGGAAAGGCCCCTTTGCCTGGTTGGCACCCCGCTCACCTCCCTCTCCTAGAAAGGCCTCCTGAGCTGATCTGAGGGGGCAGGTAGGTATAAATGGGGGTAGACGGTCCTTTAGATTTATGCTTGCTGTGAAATTCTTTGAGTTTCCTTGGGAAAGGAAAGGAAGTACATTGTAAGAAGCTCTCCTAAAGTGCATTACCGGAATGTCATGGAGGCAGGGGAGGAAACGTGCAATTTCAAGCATCTCCCAATGAAGGAAAATCTAACATTGATGTCGACACACTGTAGAGTCTACCCTCAGAAACATGAAGCCTGTGAAAATGGCAGTGTGGATCAACCTTACGCCAATGAGAGGGTTTGATTCCCATTTTGATCTCATCAGTGTTTTGAAAGACCCATACTGTATCCGTAGTCAGCCCAACATTTGTTCCATTCATTGCAGTGGGTCTACTCTAAGCAGAACTAAAGCGGGATACAAGCCCAAGAAGGACATAGTGATTAAAAATGAAGACAACACACTTGCAACCTATTTTGAGCTCAACAGCTCTTTATCACAGAAGACAACACAGAAAAAAGGTCTCATAAAATTATAAATTATGTGTAAGTTGATATAGAGCTGAAATGTGCAAAGATATCACTGGAATGATCCCATTTATATTAATTTGGAATAAGGCTTCCAGATCATTATTTACTAAATTTACCAAATTGGAATTACAATGAACAAGCACTTAACTGTTTAGGCCATTTGATCGGTTCACGGCATTATGGAGTGGAGGGAGGCGATCCTAGCTGTGTCTTTAAATCAGGTTAAGCTAAGAAGTGACTTGTTCCAAGCAGCTCCAAATGCCAGCTGCACAATAAAGACTGATACGAATTCAACGACATCGCGGTGGCCCTGGAAGAGAACGCAAGCGGGCATTCAAATGTGCTCCCCTTCCTACTATAGCAAAATGCACTTCTGGAAAGCAACATTGTGCTGCTGGTTATTTTCAAAATGTTCCCCACAATCCTTTTATCCAAGGATTGCTTCCTGGAAACTCCTTTTATTGTTTCCGTCACACTTCCGTGCAAAATGAATAAAAAGGATAGCTTTAAATTACTGGGACAAAAACAAAACAAAACAGGATTCGAACATCATATGATCCCTTGCCGGCCTCCAGACTTCTTATGTGGCTAAAATTAAATGTTAAAATATTTGGAACTCTGGGCGCTATGCCAGCCTTTTCAGGATACCATTTCGGAGGTATCTTGGGGGAAGACAAAATTCCTAAATGTTCCTCTGTATGAGTATCTTTTTTCCCACATGTTCGTAAGGCAGGGCAGAATTTAAAAGTTCTTGCATCATTTTTAAAGCTCTGTCACCAGCTGTTATTGGGCATGGATGCTCAAGGTATTAATGAATTCGAAGGTGATCTCCAGGGATGGAAACTCAGTGATGTAAGACTCGCAATGGGGGAGGTGAGAAAGGGAGAGAATCTGGCCCCAGAACAATGGCAGCATTCCAGAAAGCATCAAAATGCTTTGTAGTCCACACCAATAACAAGGGCTGGACCTTCCATGAAAGCCTGTTCCCTGATCTGAGTCCAAATCTGAGGGCATTTATGGCTGGCATCGTCTCTGTGACCTATTTCTGAGGGCCCCTTCGGTCAGTACTTCACAAAGGGATGGCCATACCCATCGGAACTGGTTGTTTCAGTTGCCAGGCTGAAGAGTGGCGGTTGTACGAATGGATGCAGAAAAGGGGGGTTAAGAAGAATACCTCCTCAGCCAAGGACAATGCCCAGAGGTGACTTCCAGGCAGGGACACCTTGGGCATCTTGTGCACAAATGGGCCAAGTAAGTTAGAGACACAGTGAAAAAGAGGCAACCTTCTTCGGGATAAGGCACACAAATGCACCCCACCCCAAACAGACCTTTTCTCCAAACGGCCTCATCTCTGTTCAGCCATTCCACACACACTGTATGCACTGCTAAGCAAAACTTAAGATGGCCGAGCCCATTTCAAAGGGGCATCCAAGCTGAAGAGGAGCATCACAGGAATGGATGCTGCAGCCAACATACAGAAGCATGGTGAACCCGTATATCTTGTGGCACCCCAAAGACTGAATGGGCTATGCACTTACATGGATTTTGGCCAACGGTGTCAGAAAGCTCTGGAAACCTTTGGCACTTCCATCATCTCCAGTCTCCAACCATAAAGAAATCTCATTAAATCTTTCTGGAGAAGCCATTCTGAAACAGTAGACTAGAAAATACGTAGTTTTTGGCATACAGCAGTACAGGAACAGCTCTCAAGCTACGCTCTGAAGAACTCAGGATTCCTAATCAGTGGTTCTTCAAAAGGCATTGAGCCTTCCTGGCCAGATTTCTCTGAAAAGGGTCTGCTCACCAGCGACAATCCTCTTCTGCAACGCATGAGCCACAGAAGAGCTTTGCGTGTGTTCCAGGACACGTGCCCGCTTCACTCGGAACAGCTGGGTTGCCACCACCCAGTGTGACCTCACGTGTGCCTCAGAACCCCTGAGTTCCATGGCAGTTACGCAAAGATGATATAGGACAGGTTCCTGGAAGACAGAACTCTTGCTCCCGCAATGGAAGAACCAGTGCTAAACCGGACCAGAGTGCGCTAACGCTATGCCTTACAGCCTGGCTGCAAGCACGTTTACTCAGAGGAAAACTGAACCCATTTCAGTGGGGCTTCCCTCCCAGTCAGAATACTTAGCCTTAGCATGCAGCCATCCCCTGACACCGCATGTGCAACCTTGGCTGCCTCGCGACATCTGGAAATGGAGCAGCGTTTTTATCTGCCTGACTCCCATGGCTTTTAATTGGAGTCCTGCAGCGGAGACCCCATGGGAACCTCAGTGGGTCGGAAATGGCCTGTCCCAGCTCGTAAGGACGCAGAGGGCCCTGGGACACAAGACCTGCCATATGTTGCCGAATGGCGGCACTTCGTTTTCAAAGAAAGAGAGGCCGAGAGGAGCCCCTTGAAATGGGAGCACCGGTGGCAACAGAAGCGGCAGCTCTTGCCACAAAGATGCCCAGCACAAAACACACAGAACAAAGCAGATCAGAGCTTTCGCTTTACCAAAGCTAGGCCTGTCTATACTCTGAAGTGAAATACACCACCATCTATCTTCTCAACAAAGGCAACTCAATGCCTGTGACAGAAAAAGTTGAAATTATGTCTTCAGATGTCCTTGGGGGGATGGGATATGGGGAGTCCTGTCAGCAGCAACAACGACCTTTCAGAGGGAAATGGATGCTTGGCAGCTTGCTGTCAAACGCCGTGTTCCAGTGCAAGAGGTGGGCTCTTACTATGCACTTTCCTGGGAATAGGGAGGTAAGCTGGGGGCACCAGGACCTCCCAGGAGAACATAAATGACCCTTGAGGACCCCTGCACTTAGGGAGGAGACATCCCTACACTAGCTTTCCACAAGAAAGATTACTTGTGTCTTAGCTTTGCACTGACGGCTCACCTTTTGACAGCTGTCGAGACAAAGCAAAATGGGGTGGGGCATGTGGGACACTTCCTGGGTCAATGTCCATGGTAAGGGTGACAGGAAAGGGCACCCAGGCCTTTTCCTAGGTAAGGCTTCCAATTTTTGCACCCTCGGAAATGTGGGCCGCTGTATCACTCAACCTGCACAATCCCAGCTATTTTTAAAAATAAATTTATTAATGAAACTACTTCTGCACATTTAGAATACAGAAGAGGCTGCTGGTCCACTGATGCCCCCCCCCCTCCAATTTGCCACTAGGACATTTTGGAGGGGATGCCACTGTATGCCAAAACGGAGATTTCAAAAAGCAACCTCTGGGGGGGGGGGAGGGGAGCAGGAGGAGCAGCAGCAGCAGGAGCCAATGAAAGAGAGGGGGAAAGTATCGGTAAGTCAGAACAGCTGGCAGTAGCGGGGGAATTTGTAACGAGGGGGTAAGCCTGTGAGGAGGGCGATCCCCATGAGGCCACTGGGACACTTATGAGGTGGCTGGCGTTGGCCAGGTTGAGCTGGGGAAGGGCAGCAAGGGGATTCTGCTGCTCTTGCCAAGCCCTTTCCTGACTCCTGGACTCTGCTCATAGTGGAATTGGTTGGCCAGGTTTCAGCAACGTGAGAACCCACTGTGGGTAGAACAACCCCCAGAACAGCCTATGGTCTTCAGCATGACTGTAAGACACACACAACCCAGCAAGGGTAAACCAGGACAGGTTCAGATGACAAAACAACCCCGCATTGCTGGCTGCAGTTCCCCCCTCTTCTTACTTGGCTTGGAGCTCCAGGGCACACACCAAGATCAAGTGGCAGCAAGCCAGGCCATTGAAAATTGACCTCAGGAGGGGAGGGGAAATTCCAGGGCCATTTTAGTCCTTTCCAACGTATTTTTTCTGGGTTTTTCCACTGGGGTCTCCGGTTCTTTCCCAGACCTTCCCCTCTGCCTACCACTTCTTCCTCAATGGTTCCTCTGTCTAGAATTCAGGAGTAGCAGGAAGACCTCCAACAACACAGAGCCAAGCCTGTCACAGTATAAATTATGATGTCTCTTCCTCATAAAAATATTTTCACTACCTCTTTTTTTCTGACAAAACTTTTGAAAGGTCCTAGCTAAACACCCAAATAAGTTCTTGGGTCCAAAAGCAGACATACTGAGACAGGACAGAGAGGGTAAACAGATGCAGCAGGAGAAGGCATTCCTGCGACTGCGACTGCACCTCTTCAGGCTGCGAGGACAAATCTTCCTTTTATAAAACAGCCCCTTGCATTAGCAGAAAATTGGCATAGCAGATTCAGTGGTCTATAACCTCTGTCCCCAGGGCGTCATTTTGTTTAAATGCAGTTTATTTATTTATTCATTCGTTCATACAAGGACCTTTTAAGAAAAGACTGCATCACCACCTGAATGTGAAAATTACAAGTCTTCTCTTATCGCCTCAGGAGACGTCCCAAATGGAATAATCAAGGGGAAATGGGCCTTCCTATCCCGACTTTCCTCCAAATTGCTTAATCCCATGCTTTCTGCCTTACATTACGAAACCATTTTTTCTTGTGGGAAAGACAAAAGCTTTGGCCAACTATTGTTATGCTTTGGCCATGACGAAGCAGGAAGAACCAGCTACGAGTCCCTTTGCTGTCCCGTCTTAGAAGAGGACAGGCTAAGAAAGACACAGGTAAAGGAGGGCCTGCCCTAGTTTGTGTCGCACTGGGGGGATCCTGGACCCTTGAGAACAGATCTCTGGTTTTGCTAGGAGGAAGGCAGTGGCAGTGCTTACACCTCACATGCTGGCCCTGAAGGCAAGGACAGAATCTAGGACCGGGATGGGGAACGTGTGGCTCTTCAGATGTCATTGGACTATGGATCCCATCATCCTCACCTTTGGTTATGCAGGCTGGGCAGTCCAGCAATGTCTGGGGGGCTCCATGTTGCTCACCACTGGCCTAAAAAGAGCTGGGTCAATGCTGAAATAGATGGACTTTGGGTCTGATTCAGGAAGACGCTTCCAATATTTGGGAGAGCATGCCATCCTCTCTGTCAGCTGAAAAGACTGGGACGTGCTGATGAAGGCTGCACAGATGCAGAACAAAGAGATGGGGCTTAGTTCAGTGCTCTGCATCCAAGCAGTCCCAGGATCAGTCCCTGGCATGCCTGGTTACAAAAGCATGTGAAGAGGCTCACTGGGACATAACTCTGCCAAAGATCCACCCAGAGACGGCGGCATCAGGCAAGACAGACAAGTGCTGGATCTGACCCCAAACAACAAAGCTTCTGGAGCAGAAACTATTCTGCCTGGCCTGGATGCTCAGCTGGAGACAAGTAAGGGAACATTTGCTGGAAGGCAGGCGCCGGAGCTGGAAGGCTGCAGGTGGTTCTATTCAGCAACCGAGCAGCTTCCAGGCTCCTGCTGCTGCGGGCAGCCTGCATGTGACGCGCCATAAATGTGCTGCCCTGAGAGCGTTCTGGGTGGAAGAAGCAGAAATTCACCTTGAGCCTTTTCTGGCTGCCAAACAAGGGAGAGAAGCACCTTTTCTCTCCTGCAATCTCACAACAAGAGAAGATGCTCTGTGTGACTAATGCTGGATGTCCTGTTCTCAGGGCCTGGATTCAGTAAGCTGCGAAAGCATGGGGGTTCCCGTGCATGCCTAGGGTTCCACTGACCCAAAAAGAGGGTCTGTTCTTTCTCGTAAAAAGCAGGCCTGCATGCAAAACGGATGCAAGCCAGGAGCTGCTGTTACTGCTGAAAGTGGATGTGCAAGAGCCCCATTCAGGTTTTCATTTAGAGGCAGGGTCCAGGGTCTTGCCAGCTAGCAGTGGTTCCTGTCCCCTACCTCCACGTAAGCGAGGATTCCATGTGCAGAATCCACACATTACTTTTCTGTGTGCACAATCCACCCTGTGCATTTTTCCAAGGATGGCTCATGCTCAGGTCGTGGCACACGAGCCCCCGAAGGCCCAGGGATGAGGGCAGCAGGCCAAATCCGGATCCCTGCATACTGCCGGTTTGTATTCCTGCCCGAAGGGAGCGCAGAGCATGGCTTGTGTGTGCTTCTGATGCACAAAAGGCTGGAGTGGTGCACGGAGGTCTAGCGCCATTAGTGGCACCCCGCCGAGCCTCACAGGGAATGTCATCCTTTGGGTACCACAAGCCGGTTGCTCTGCTAATGCAGCAGTGACGCAAACGCCTGACAACTGAGCGCAATTTCGCTGCAAGCCACTTAGCCACCGGGCTTTCTGAAATCAAGAGGATGGGACTTCCGGGCAAGAGACAGGAGCAAAAGCAGGCAGAGGAAATGGTCATGTAACTTAATTGCCATTTGGCCACACAAATTACAGGGCTTTTAAGGCTTGGACAACCTCGATATTTCATTGCAAAAAAGAATCAATCTCTAAAAAAAAACAACAGTTGTGCCATTAAGATGGGGAGAGTTAAAGCAGTTAGTTAAGTGATATGCAGAGGTAATATATTTGCTGCTGTTTTTCTAGTAAGGCGACTCATTACTCTGTTGAGCCATCTATCCAAGAATGCTGCTGAATTACTCTGGCTCTCATGAATTTCCCAGTTACTAATGCACACCATGAAATCAATGCTGTTTATTAGGGACAGCACAAAATGTGAGCACCTGAGACAGCAAATATAAATGCTACCCCCTTCCAAGTGATGTCACCTTTCCCTTTTTTCTGGGCCAGATGGCTGCACCTGTCCAACAGAGCAAGTTTTCTCCACTGGAGGTGAATGATGGCAAAAGTCATGGGCTGAATTTCTGTACGCCAGGCAGAGCTGAGAAACAGAGAGGCCTTCTTGTGGGGTGGGAAAGAGCAGCAGTAAGAACACAGGCACCACCCTATTCATGCCCAGACAGAGAAAAGTCCCATGGCTCCCAGCATGCACCAGCCAAGCTGTTTTGTGGCCTTACCTGAATGGGCATGGGTCACCCTTCCTGCTCTCCAAGGCAGAGGACTCGTCCTTCTTAAGCCAGCCCAACATTGTCACCAGCATCGCATCTTACACAGAGATCCTCTGCACACCTGGAAGTTCCACTTAATTTAATAGGGCTTTTTCCACGTAAGCATGGATAGGATGGTCCTATGAATTACATGCACTCCCCTGTCTTTGATTACCTGTCCTTAACATCTGGTTTCATGAGCAAAACACAAACAGGACCTTTGCAAGTCCCACAATTAGAAATATTTTACACTTGTTCAATTGCTTTTTTAAAAAAATGGAAATCAATAAACCTTTTGTGTTGTCCATTTCCTTGGGCTATTTCTAACAACAGTTCAATATTAAAAGGGGAAGAACTTGACTGACCTCTGCAGACCTCCTTTGTGCAAAAGCCCCATTTTTAACAAGTCGGACAGGATCAATAGCAATTAACTGTGTTGATTCTGCAATGGGATCGTCCTGCTGTTCGTCCATTAAGTCATGCGGTACCTCAATCCTACAAACCAGTGCATGAGCACAGCCATCCACCGCATTGGGCGCAGCAACCGCAGGGCCAGCAAAGGGCAAGAGCCAGAATCCTGCTGCCAGTCCCGAGACACAATTCCAGTCTCTGCACGAGTGACATCTGCG
Organism: Varanus komodoensis; assembly: GCF_004798865.1. Taxonomy (NCBI): domain Eukaryota; kingdom Metazoa; phylum Chordata; class Lepidosauria; order Squamata; family Varanidae; genus Varanus; species Varanus komodoensis. The sequence continues at coordinate 4,283,254 of NW_025335317.1, forward strand.
CGCCATGTCAGGAAATGTGTGCTGGTAAGACAGCACCCCTCCATTGAGGCACAGCAGCCGCACGCCTGCTTGACTGGTTCCCTGTGACTGTGACTCACGCCATCTTGCACCCATGAGCAAGGAGGTTAGCACCCAGCCATTCCTCCAGAGGGTGCAGAAAAGTGGAATGGGTGCTCCGCCTGCCATGAAGTATCCCCTCTCCCCACACACACAAAGCAGTAACAGCAAAGGATCCTGTGGAACTTGCAAACCGGCCCCGGCTTTCATGAGCCAGGGGATATTCCCTCAGGCGCATGAAGTGGTCCCGTTGAGCAGATTAGAGATGGATCTGCTGAGCCACCGGTCTCCGACTGCATGCATCTATTGCAGAAAGCTTATGCCGCAGCACCCATTAGATTCTGCAGGCCGTTACCCATTGACCTGGTTCACATGTCATGGTTCATTCAACCTTTGGGTTGTCCCAATGGGTAAATTCAGTCATGCTGACACAGCATGGTTTGTTAGCATTATTTATTATTTATTTATTTCAAGTCTATTTCATATGATTTTGCAAACAACCCAGGGAGCGTATGGGCTGGTGGGTGGTATCAAACTATAAAAAATAAATATGCCCCTTCGCCCACAACCGAAGCACTCTGTCGTTAAACATGAACAACCCAGAAAGAGAACCCAGAGTTTGTTGTTGGGTTATGAATTCTGGGTCATTTAAACCATGAATAGTTGTTTTATGTGAAACTAACAACTGTGGGTTGTTCATGGTTTGTTTCACAGTGGTACAGAGTACAGAGGTGGTGGGGAAAAAAACCATGTTCTGCAGGCTCACACTGCAGCACAACAAAGCCATCTGAAGTGAGAGGGTGAAGGAGAAGGGGGGCAAACAACTCATGGCTTCAGAAAACAGCTCACAGTTTGATCAGTCATCTGCCAGACAAAACCTGAGCAATGCAATACATCGCAGGTTAAACATAAAATGTAAGCTATGGGTAGCCGCGGTGTGTAACCAGGTCAATAACTCTGTTCCAGAATTACTTAGATGGAAATTAACTTGTGGGAGGATAAAGTAATGGTTGGGTCTGCTGGGTACATACTCCAATGTTCCCTTTGCACAGGGCTTTGGTGTGCCAGCTTAAATATGCGAGGGATCCTCAGCACACTCGATTTGCCCTCAGATAACCAACTCTCTTGTCAGCAGGGCTTTCAGAGTGGGCGTCTTGCTGGTAGGAGAAAGAGCTTCTAAAAGGCATTTGAGTTCACCTTCTAGTAATTATCTTTCCTCTGCAGGCATCCCCTTCCCATGTTTATCCTCTGTATCAAGGGACAATCTTTCTATCTACAGTCTTGCATAGCTCAACCAACTATTCCTTCCTCTCCTTTGTGCCTCCTGCTCCATTTCACCACGCCACATCAGTATTCCCTGTAAAAATTAAGAAGATCCATCCCTTCCTAACAAGCTCCTTAACCGGGATATTGCACAGGGAAAAGCAACACAGCAAAGGCATATAAAAACTGGACGCAACGGAGAGGAAAGCAACAAGACAGTTCTCTGCCTGGACCACACAATTTCCCCCTGTGACTCTCCTTGATTTGTATCTCTGCAACCAAAGTCATCTGTCCCTCCACTGGTCAGGCTGCATGACATGAGATTGCGCCTCTTCTGCATCCAGCACAGATCCCTTATCTGTCAGGCTCCGCTTTGCGCGCTAAATTCCCACCTGCCCCTCATCCTCATGCCAATGGCCTGCTGCCCAAATGCCAAGCAGCAGCTGGGCAACCGAGATGGCCCTGCAGGTTAGCATCTTTCCCTGCCCCGCTCCTTAGGTGGGCGTTCTGCCCTCCCTCTCAGTTTCAGGACCAGCTTCGGCTTGCAGAGATCTGCACCAGAGCTTCGGCGAACCACGTCTGGACTGTGAGGAGATGCAATCTTGGCTCAGAGCTGGTCTCCTTGGACCCAGCGGGCCTTACTTCGGAGAAAGCATCCGTCAGATTGCACGGCTAACGTCACACCACAGCTGGTCAGAATGGACAGAAAAGGGTTTGCAGATCGTGGTTTGGGTTAACCGTGGTCCTCTAAAGAGCTGTTGTCATTCCAAAATCAAGCATAGCTTTGAAATGGGGGAAGCAAGAAGAGTGCCCACATGGGGGCAGGGGGAGAGGAGGGACCGTGGAAGCCTGCTTGGCTCAAAAAGAGAATATGCATATGAAATGAAGATGGAAAAAATTAACTTGTATTAGAGAGCCACACAAAAATATGAGGATATCAATACTTTTAATAAAAGCCAGAGAAATGTTATTGATTTTTTAAAAGGTAAAGGTAAAGGTTTCCACATGACATTAAAGTCCAGTCATGTCTGACTCTTGGGGCAGTGCTCATCTCCGTCTCCTGGCCGAGGGAGCCAGCGTTTGTCCCCAGACAGACTCCGTGGTCATGTGGCCGGCACGACTAAACACCGAAGTGCACGGAATGCTGTTACCTGCCCACCGAAGTGGTGCCTTTTTATCTACTTGCATTTGTAAGATGTTGGCTGCTGTGAACTTTGGGACTTGGTTTATATCAATAACAATTCTCATATTGTCCGTGGATCCCCTGCCGCCGGTTTGTTTGTTTGTTTGTTTATTTATTTATTTCATTTTTATGCCCCCTGAGAGCCAAGCCTCTCTGAGCAATTAACAAAAATTAAAAGCACACAAACAAGAAAGAGAAAGGAAATTAATGTAGATGATAAAACCACAGCAACTGCAACCAAATCAGCACAGAGGTGTAGCAGCAGTACAGGATAAAATGCAATATTCAAACTAAAAGTTAGCTGCCAAAATACTGGGAAATGCAAAGGATTTCACCTGGCACTGAAAGAATACAGGGTAGGCACCAGGCTCCCCTCTTTGGGGAGCTCATTCCACAAATTTTAAGTGGGGGGCGAGAAAAGGCTGCAGTGCACGCCGGATCGCCTGGATGCACAACAGTTCAGCAACAGCTCCACCACCACCAAGCCGACGGATGCCACCTGCTGCTTCCAATTTCCTCAGACAGTTCTCCATGTCCTTGTGTCCACTGAATGCCTTGATTTTGGGAGCTCTGCCTCTTCCAGGTCACCATGTGCCACAGAGCCTTGAATTTTATTTCTTAGGGAGCAGTCCTCACCCACACCCTCCAGCAGCTGTCTGGGATGACTAGAGGGTGTCAGGATGTGGCAGAGGCCCTCCTTCAGATGTGCAGAGATGTTCTGCTGGTATGGGAGAGGGAGCTTACTGATTGATTGATTTATCCACATATTTATATGCTGCCTATCAGTGCCTAAGGGCTTCCTAGGCAACTTACAAGCACCAACATATTAAAACAGTTAAAAGAGTAAAACATCGCAACAACAACAACAATAAAAAATATATAAAAGGCCACCAGAACTCATATGGGCTAAGTATTATTTTTAAAAATAAAGGTATGTCTTCACCTGGAATGGAAAATAAAATAAAGATGGCGCCAGGTGAATTTCCATGGGGAGGGAGTTCCAGAGATGGGGAGCAGCAGTGGAAAAGGCCCTTCACTTAATTGCCACCCCCCTCACCCCCCTGAGGCATGGCTCTTGCAGAAGGGCCTCCTGTGTTGATCTTAGGGAGTGGACAGGTATATACAGGAGCAGATGGTCCTTCAGATAGCCGGGCCCTAAGCCGCTGCAGTCGCTCTGCTCCTGCTTCACCCAGGCTGGTGAAAAACTACCCTGCAGCTGACTGAAGGACCCAAACTTGGACCCAGCATTGCTCTGTTCCCCAGAGGGGGGTCCATGGAGGGTCCCACATCCACACCAGCCTGCCACTGGGATAGAAAACCCTGCTGTGCTGGAGGGGGCACAGAAAAACCTCTTCCCCCACACACTGCCCAGCTTGGCTGTGAGGGATGCAACAGAACCCCTGTTGTTTCTCTTCCCCACCCCTTGCTGGGCCACCCTAAACCTTCTTCTAAGCACAAAGGGTGAATCTGTGTGGTTCTTTACTCCAGGATTAGTCAGGAGTAAAGAGATTCCGGGAGGGGGTGCTAACCTTCCTCCCAGTGGTTTTCCGCCTGAAAAGCCACCTACACACTCCTGCGGGGCTGTTAAGGGGGGACCGCACTGATTCTAATGGAGGTTCCCCACCTGCTGACCCTTCCCCAGGTGTTAAATGGAGAATTTAGCCCTCCTTTCCCACAGGGCCATGGTCCCAATACAACAGGCATAAAACTGTGGGGACAGGGCTGGTGGGTAAGAACAGGGACACCCTGCAGGACTTGGCCACAGCTCCCACCAGCAATAGGTGTTAAAAATAATTCCTTTTCCTTTGCAGCCGAAGCTGAGGCTGGGGATTCACAGCTTCAGAAGGAAAGAGCTGGCCTTTTTCTCTCTCGCTCATCCCACAGATGTTGCAGAACAGGAATTTTCCATTTAAAGAACAGGCTGCCCATGTTTGCAGAAGCTAAAGGTGGATGAAGGAGAAGGGAATCTAAGGGCTAAATCCAAAGTCAACTGGCACTTGTACATCAGGCGATGAAGGACGAGGTTGGGAAGCTAGGTACATAAAGAATGACCCAGACAGGCATCACTACTTGACATGTTCCCTTCCTAATCCAGGCCTGATTATATTAGATTTAACATCAGCTTCCTTGTGTTGCATGCCAGCTAATTCTCTGCTCTACATTGCGCTCATCTTGCTGTTATCTTGCTTGCATTTCAATGCTGAAAGCACCAGTGTATGTCCCCAGGGCCCCTAATTCAGTAAGTATAACAATTATGTTACAATTTATGCATATGCTGTAGCAGCTACTTCAACACATCAACCATGGAAAACTCCTACGAGGGAAGCCTGGTGAACTGGTGGAGTTGTAAGAAAGGGGTCATTGGGATCAATAACGGAGTACCAAAGTTGCACCTGCACAAAGTAATCCTACACTAGGAAAGGCAGTCAGATTCCATGCTGAGAACTTGGGAGAACTCAGTGGGTGAGTTCAGACCATGCTGATGCGGTGCACACAATCTGACAGCCCATGCGTTAAACCCCTCCATGGACCACTGAGAAGAAGGGCTGACAAGCTGCTTGCAGTGCACCCACCATTTCCACTTCTACTCAGCACCTCAAGCTCAGCTCCTTCATAGGTTGCTTGGCATGTTGCCCAAAGGCTGGGTTCTTCAGGGGTAAACAGGCCAGCGGTTAACCCGTGGTTTGTCGGAGCGAGTTGCCTCCTTGGCGCTTTCCGTGGTGCTTCAGCTGAATCTTTCTTCTGGCGTCGCATCACATGGGCTTCTTGTCAAGGCCAAGACAAGGCATCCCCTGAAAGCTCAGCTGCTCCATTTGCACAGTTCCTGTGGGGTGCTGCTGGGAAAGGGAGGGTCCTGAATGCCCCCCCCCCAACAATTGAGCCCCAGTGCCTTCTCTCTCATCCTACTGCAAGGCTGGTAAGCTAAGCTCTGGGCTTCAAGGATGCCATCGGGAGCAGCCAGGCAGCTGACGCCAAGGGTCGGTCCTGGCACACCGGCTCCATGTCTCCTTGGTCTAAGAACCAGCATGTCAGTCCATGTCAACGATTGCTCATGTGAGAGACCCGTCTTGCAATGCATTCTCCTGGGCTCTTTAGTTGCCTTGGGTTCTGGCCCTGCATGGTTTTGACTATGTATAACCCTCGGTCCATTCCAGTCTCCAGAACTTGTTCTGGACCACGCATCTGCTTCTGGACCACCTGGGTGAACTGCCAGTTCCTGACGACCCCATCGCTGCATGGCAGCCCCTTTCAGGGTTCCCTGTCTTGGTGCGACTTCAGAAAGTGATGGGATTATTATTGCCCTTGTAAATATGAATACCTTAATCTGCTCAACAAATGAGGGTGGCCCTGAATGTATGAAACATTCACACAGAGCTGCCTTGTGCACTTGGTGAGGGAGGGAGAACATGTCTTTGGGCCCCACCAGGCATCCTTACTTGGGCACAAACTTTGCATAGGCTGCACAATCATGAAATCCAGCTGCCTACTCATGCATCGCACCATCCGGTTCCCTCTCACAATGCGGAAACCACCTACCCCTTTGGGGTACCAGAGATTCGCATGCAGGGGCCTCCAAAGGACAACTCCCACCAGCTCCAGTCTCCATGGCCAATAGTCAAGGGTTATGGGAGGTGCCATGCAAAACATCTGGAGGACACGCGGTGGTTTAGCCCCGCTCTACTCCGAGATGGTGCCCATGCATGTCCAGAGGGGAGGAGGAAGGCCTGTTCTCTCTTCCCCACTCCTCATGGGAAGGACAGCAGGGCCAAGGTGCCATCTCATCCAGCCTCCGCTTCATGGATGGACTTGGGCTTTAAGCAAGCACCAGCAGCCGCCATGCCGGTGCCTTCAGACAGACTATTAAGAGCCCTCCTTTGCTTTTGTAGATGCTGCCTTGACGTGTTAAACAAAATCAGGCTGCCATCTGTCGCACAAGGACATTTAAGGAAAACAAACAGATTTAATGTTTATTTTGGCTCCCGACACATCACCTGTTCTCCCTCAGCCATCCCCTCCTGAAGCGTGGTAGGCATCAAAGCCTGGGTAAAAGATACATTTCGCAAATTGTTCATTCTGATTAATTGCTATTGACTCAAGTCCAGTCTCCCACGGACAGCCCTCCTGCTGCTTTCCTTTCTTGGGTATAACTAGACAGCCTTCGCTGATACTAAAAGAGATTTTCCTTTTAAGAACAGAGCATTACATTCACAAATGCTGGCTGGAGAGAGCACGTGTTGCTCAAAGGAGCTAAGAATAGCTCAGCCAACAGGACCTGTGTTTAAATGGAAGCCCTTCTGAAATCTAAAAGCTAGCTCATTTTATTGTTCTCCTTTCTGCTGTGCAATTTAAAATCTGAACTTTCAAGACGCTTAAGCCCCTGCGTATTATTCAGGAAGGATGCATCACTGCTGAGGGGCACCACCAATGCGAAGACAAAATTAGGGCTCTGGGAGTATCAGGGAGGAAGAGGAAAACACCTCAGATGGGTGCGCCTGATGGTGCCACGGGTCTCAGGCAATTGGAAGTGGTCAGCGAAGCAGAATCAGGGCTGATTCATGGCAACACATCTCTTTTGACGCTGTGGCATGGATGCAGCATAGTGGCTAAAAGCACGAACGGTCGGCTGGGAAGTCTCAGTTCAAACCAGCTCACCGGTCTCTCAGTCTCTGACCCTCATCTACAAAATGGGGACAAAACATGGCCTACTATGCAAGGTTGTTGTAAAGCTTGCTTGGATAATGCGTTCATTCCATTTTTGCTTGCAGAGCAGGCACAAAGGAGGGTGGAGGGGGCTTCTCGTTTCATCTCCACAGCTACCCTTGGAAGTAGAAAGCGGGCTTGTTGGTGCAGCCGTGGTCAGGGGAACAAGCTACGGGTTCTTCTGCCCCCCCCACCACCACCCCGTGTGTGCCAGTCTCATGCCAAATTGCCCCTGGCAGCACAGAGTCCTTCCCGTGTCATGGAAACCCACCCAGGGTGGCTTGCTGCTGTGGCTAGGACAGCCTGTGGTTTCTGGGTGGCTTTGTAACCACAGCAGTAAGCCAGCCTGGTGGGTTTGCAGGATACAAGCAGCTGTGTTGCTGGGGTCCCTTGTATGGACCCCCCCCCCCCGCCCCACCCAGCTTGTGAGCAGATGGACACAAGGAATTGAACAACACACAACGGCTTGGGAACAAGCGGCAATCCTTGTTCCGTCCATGGCTTAGCATGGATCTGGACTCAGTGTTCCTGTTCCAAGGCAGATCGCCTACCCACTACACCGAAGCAGAAACCAAGTGGCAATTGTATGCCCTATGGGCATCAGCAGCCTTCCTTGCTGATGTACTTCAGGCACAGTTTCTATGCATTCCATTGTGTTTCAGCAAAACCAACCATTCTCAGCTTTATGAGCATTCTTGCTGCCCAACTCCTGGAACCTCTTCAGAATTTAGGGAGTAATCGATGCATATTAGATGGACAAAGTCCTGCAGCTCCCCACAGCAATGCAGGCGGAGAGAGAGAGGGAATTGTTGGGTTCCCCACCCCCACCATCTGCCTAGCCTACCTCACAAGGGTGCTGTTGTGAGCATAAAAGCAATGCAATAAATAAGAACAACTTTCAGAGGTGCAGCTAGGCAACTTTAGACTCCCAGTTTAATGGTTCTGTGGATGAATGAAGAGGCACTGGATAGCCCTGTGTACTAGCTTAAATCTTCCTTTGCCACTCACCCCCCTCCACACATTAAGCCCCTACGTTCCGGATACAGTAAAACAACAAGACTGTTTCTGAGCATGTGCAGCCTTGCCTTCTAAACTCAATTAAATCTTACAACCAGCACAACTACAGGAGCGGAGCTGGCTTCTGCTGCCCTCACCATCTGCCACTGTCTTTGTGGTGATTTGCAGGGGGCCCAAGTTTCCCAGTGTGCGGCTGCCAACACTGCTTTGTCCATTCCCTTGCTTTGCCCACCCTCCTTCCAACCAGCTGGCACAGAAAACTGGAATCCGTTTGGCTGGTCAACATGCAGAGAGGAGGGCAAGAAAGAGGGCTAGAGGAATGGTACACACCGAAGCAGCGTCTTGCCTCCACACTTCAGAGCACTCAGCAGCGCCTCCGTCATCTCTGGCAACCCCTCCAAGGCCGGAGGTCTTTCCAAGAATGGAAATGTGCCAAAGTAAATACACACACTTAACAACACAAGAATATTTATGAGCTGCACGGCCAGGGTGTCCCTAAAGTGGGCAACCCTGCAATGCAGAGAACTAGGGAGGAGGCTAGAAAATTTCTCCAGGGTGTGCTCTTTTTGATGGGCTTCCACAAGAGGTGGTTGAGGCCCCATTGGTGAGGGTGTTCAAGGATAGGCTGGACATGCACATGGTGGGCATGTTGTGAGCAGAGCCAGCTGGATCCGGGGGTCAGACTAGATGGCCCGGGAGACCCCTTCTGACTCGCTCTGTTTCTATGTTTCTGTGTATGGAAGGAAATGCCCCCATCGGAGTCCCCGGCAGACCAAGTTGGTATATCACAGACAAGGTTTGCTGCTGCAGAAACAACTATTCCTTTATTCTCCACTGAAAACTGATCAAATCAGTCTAATTCTGTTAACTTTTTTCCTTGCTACCTGGGGTTCTCGACACCTGTTTGTTGAGTGAAATTGAAATCCACCTCTGTGCCATCTTGTGAGTGATTGCAGGATTTATTACATTAAATGGCCTAGAGATATTATTAATAAACACATTCTATATCAATAAGTCATGACTGTTCGGCCTCTCTGTATTGATTCTAATTCTAGTCAGTTGAGTTCTCAGAAAGTAATAACACATCAGATTTATAGCCGGGTTCCCCACAAAGAATCCTTCACCAAATTCTAGTTTGGATGATTTCTTTGCTGATGAGAACTGATGGGCAAGGTTTCCAGAGCTTGCAGAAGGTGCTCGTCCAGTGGCTTTTGGGAAAATCAGTGCTCAGGGTTGCGGCTCCTGAGTTCACCTTCAGGTGGCAGCTGGAAAAGCACTTGCAAGCTGCAATGTGGGTGATGTGGAAGGAAGGACGGAAGGACTGAAGGATGGAAGTGGGGAGTGCTGCAGCCAGACGGAAGAAAGAGGCTTGGAGAGGAGAGCTCCCAGTCTGAGCACTGAAGGTAAGCGATGCTGCTTTGCAGACTGTCTCTGCATCTGGGCACGTTCCTACTCCTCTATTGCCTGTGCATATATTTGGAAATACTCAGAAATTGTAACAATGCTGCCAACTGCCCATGCTCTCTCCTAAACGGCCCTGTAAGCAATGGTTCCTGGAGTGTCCTGTTGGTTTGGGAGTCGGCGCTCTGCAGTCCAGTCCTCCAGTTCACAAGAAATGAAGGAACGGGACAGCAAAACCACCTGCTCAATAGGCTGAAGATTCAACTTTGTTCCCAGAATAACAGAACGCTGTAGCATGTACTGCAGGGTTTCCTACAGCTGGGATGTTAGGCAACCTCCAGCCTGACACTTTATTTTGGTCCATTTCCCCAACATTTGGTCTTCAGAAATTGCCACTGTCATAGCAGCCCAGACACCTGGTTTGAATGTTTAAAGCCCCAAATGTCTGCTGTTTTTAACTTTTCAAACTTTGTGCGTGCTGAAGTTTTTATATTATATTGTATCATGTTGCATTTTAGGGTCTTGATTTTTGTGAAATGCCCAGAGAGCTCTGGCGATTGGGCAGTACGAAGATGTAATCCACTGATGCAGTGGAGAGTCCCGCTTTCCTTGGAAAGGCTCTCCCTGGGATTCCAAACCACATAATGGGTAGATTGGCTTTTCCAATGAGCACAGTCTCATCTGTGGTGGTCCCCATACTCCTCTCTGCTGTCATTCAGAGGCTGTTGGCTTTTCGATACTGCCTACCTAGTTTAATGTGCTGGTCTGTCTGCATTTACCCAACTTGCCTTATTGGTCTGATGTGTCCAACAGGACAGGGAAACTGGGCAGCCCCACTAAATCAGCTCCATGGTGCAGGTGTAGTTCCTTGCTGAGCTTTGCCTCGGTGCAGCTGGTCCCTGCAAGCCAGAGGGACTGCGCCTATTCCCCTGCTGACATGACGACTCCAAACAAGCTACCAGGATCAACACAGGTGGCAGAGCCCGGCCTTTCCAGCGCTTGATTCCTTGTTTACTTGTTCAAAACTACGGTCACTGTTGCAGGCCTATCCATGCTCTGTTTCCCATATTCTTAAGAAGTCAGGCATTCTGGGCTTATGGTATGCAAATCAAGTGTGGCTAAATCAGTTATGCAATTCTGCATAATGCATTCAGGTTTTGCTAGTGGAGGCAAAGGGGCAAGAAACGACGCAGAGCAGGGAGGGCTCACCCCTGCGATGAAAGCGCCTGTCTGGCAATCCCTGGAGCAGAGGTCCCACTGAAGAGCATCATTTCCAAGGAGAGAGAAAGCCAAGAGAAGAGAGAACTTCCTTCTGCACATCCCGTTAAGGCATTTTTATTCACACCGGTGTCTGTGCTTTAAAATATACTGGGAGAAGACTATATTTTCAAGTACCAGAATGGAAGCAGTGACCTTTCTGTTTTGATTGCCATTTCACAGTACAAGCTTACACATGCCTTTTCATGAGTAGGTCCCACTGAATTCAGTGGTGTTACTCCCAGGCAAGACAATCTAGCATTTCAGCTCTGTTTACTGTGCTCATTATGTGGCTTATTGCTGTTAACTGTTGTATTTGGCTGGGGGATGCTGGGGCTTATTAGCCAACATTTCTGGTGGCTCCCTGGTTGGAGGAAGCTGCAATAAACCAATTAAAAATATTCAGGAACATAATTACAGCCACACACAATTAAGGCTGCAATACTGGAGTTCCTTTTGTAAAGTCGATGGAACTTACTTCCAAGTAGACCTGTAGAAGATTGTGCTGTGAAACAGCCATTAAAGCAACGTGGTCAGTACTCAAATGCAAGTGCTGTAAAAGGTGCCATGCTGGCCTTGGCTGCTGGGGTTTGTAGTCCGACACATTTACTGACTGTTCCACTGTTTTGTTTTAAATTACATTGTAAACAACCTTACAATAAATACTGCAGAAGTTGGTGTATCAATGTATCAATACCTTCAATGAAATAAAATATTTGCAGCCATGAGCACTAGAAACTTGCTGTTTCTCTTAAGTCAAAGCTGATCATCAAAGGAAGCTAAATTCCATCAATATACAGCTATATCCTGTCAGTCTGTAGGATGTTTCTGAAAGAGCAGTGCACTCACACAGCCCTGAATAAAAAATGCTGTGATTAAGATTCCAGCCTACACTTCAATTAGGAATGTGTGAAACTTTCCCTTTAATTTCTGTGGATTTTTTCCCCCTGCTCAAAATTATACAGCTTCCATAGCAGTGGCATTTTCCTTACACATCATGATAGTCGCTGGAGACAAGAGACTTAACTAACTTCCCTGATTCTTTAAAACTGGCCTAACTGAACAACCTTTCCCTCCTCTCTCTCTCTCTCTCTCTCCACTGGTGGCAACATCCAGAGACAAATCGTAATGGACGGGATAAAAATATCCTAATAATAAATAAATACATAAATATCACTTTTCCCCGGGTATACTGCAATGGTGCGGCTAGGTTGCAATTAATATTAATCTGAATTAATGTAATGTAATGCAAATTCAAATAATGGGAAATTCAATTTAGTGCAAATTTTACAACGATATCAGGTCACATTTAATGCAAATAGACTTTGCTATGTCAAATTGCACACGTGCATCTGCTGCCTGCTATAATATGCGCTCATTTTTGTGATTTGCTTTTCTTTTAATGTGCCCTTCACAAAATGGACAAGAGGAAGATTCCTTCAGATAAAATAACTCTGAGCACAAAAAGAGGCTTGTTATTACATTAGGGCAAAACCTGATGTGGCTGAATGACATGAACATGGTTGTAGCAACTCTAAAATTGCACAAGATGTTGGAATTCCTGAATCTATGGTATGGAATATTATAAAACATGCAGGGGAAATAAAGGAAAAAGGTAAAGTTCTGTCAACTTTTTCTGGTTTGCAAACATCTGCAAGGAATGGGAATGTTACAATGATAGAAACAGAACTGGAACCATCAAACTAGAACCAAGTACCATATTTGGCCCATAATTATAACTTCAAATGGTGCAAATCTGAATAATGCATCCTTCATGGAATACCTTCATGGAATAATAACTTCATGGAATTCATTATCCACACTAATCAAGACCTAACCCAATTTTTACTTCAGGAATAAAAAACCCACAGATTGGATGAGTTCCATGCAGTGGCTTCTCTCCATTGGGACTCACATCATGAGATCCCGCAGCAAAGATTGTTCTTTGCACTGAAGGGTCTACTAAGAGTAAGGAGAACAAAATGGATCTGTTTTGTTCAGCCTGTTTCATGGGCATCACTCAGCTCTCTAGGTCTTGTTGTAACCACACAGATAGGCAATCAGGAAAGCAACATTCCTGGTGATGCACGAGGAAGGAAAAATGAACAGTGAGGCAGCTGGTTGTAAACTGCAACAGATAGGAGTGAGAGGCGTAAATACAGTCGCTTCATCTCTTGTAGGCTGCCTGCCTGCCTGAGGCACCGGTACCTGACTCACTGGAAGATCAGAGAATGTTATGTTGGTATTTATGTATTTCTACCAATTATTGGTTTGCACGCAGCAGAAACACATCCGGTGCTTGGTTTCAGGGGGCAGCCCAGCCTTGGGAAGGGGAAGAAAAATTTTGCTAGCCCAAACACCATCATTTGCCAGCCTCCACCAAGCACCTCCTAAGTCCTGCCCTGGCAATCCAGCGACATCGCTTCAGTTCCCCAGGCTGTTCATTCAGACATTCTTCAAAAGCCCGTGGTTCGATCCATTCATGAATGTGCATCCCTTGTTGGTGGCAACATCCAGAGCTGTGCGAATGCATCTTTGCACATTTAATACTGCAGAAAAAATCTGCAGAGGCATGCACACAGAGAGACAAGCACACACACCATCTGAATTTTCCACAGATTGTGTTACAGCCTGGAACTGAACTGAATTCAGTTGGCATTGTTACCATCTGATGTACTCAAGATACTCAACACTGGAAAGGTGCAAATATTTACTGTGGCATAAAAATTAAGTAAAGAGGAACAAACGGGCAGTTGTCCATCGCCTGAGTATTTGCTTTGTGGAAGAGTGGCGAGAAGACAAACCTGGTTGAAACAAACCCATATACAGTCCTTTGGAGTTTGCAAAATGGCCCGTGGGAGACACAGCCAGCAAGTGGGAAGAGTCGAATGAGACCAGTGTTTGCTGCCCTGACAACACCGTCCTCACAGTGAGGAATGGATTGGGCAGCATCATGTTGTGGAGATGCTTTTTCCTTGGCAGGAAACTGGCCAGGATTGATGGCAAGATGGATGGACCCAGATGCGGAGCAATTCTAGAGAAAAATTTACTTTGGTCTTCAAGATAAAGTGAACACCCTGCCAACAGGGCCCTGGAGTGGTTTCAAAACAAGACCCTGAATGTCTTAGAATGACCCAGTCAAAACCCTGACCTCAAGCCTCCTGAAAGGGATGGGACAGGTTTGATAGGCAGAAGGCAAACACTGCAAGATTCAGATGCAAAACAGAGAGGGCTTCGTCCAAGAAAACTCACTGCAAAATCCTGCCGAAGGTGCTTCTACCAAGTATTGACTTGGGAGGGTGACAACTTCTACAAAGCACTGTATCTAGCACTCTCTTGGAGTATAATTGTTATTTCAATTGATTTCTTTTTTTTAGCAAAAGGTACACACACACGGGCCACCTGAAAACAACTGTTGTGAACTTTGAGTTTTGCAGATCACTGGCCTTCAACCTGTCCAAACCTAAGACCACATTGGAGGTCCACTTTCACATTTTCCCCTTTGGCTTATGTGAGTGGAGCAGTGAATCCACACAACCTCACAAAACACTTACTTGCACAAATGTTCTCCTGTTCCATCCACAATTCCCACTGCACAGAGCTTTAAACAATTTTCAGATCAAGGAAGGAAAACAGAGGGGGACCGGGGGGGGGGGTGGAAGAAGATGCTGGTGATGGTGGTGAAGGCATCCCCAAAGCCATAGGGAAAAGCAGTCTTTGGAATGGAGGAGAACATCCAGGAGCCAGGCTCTGCACACTATACTGGATCATCGCCACCTCAGAGCACTTGCCCAGCATTCATTGTAAAAGGGGACACTGAGAGATGGCAAGACTCATGACCTCCTTTTAACCACACAGAAAAGCACTTAAAATCCATCCCCTTCACTGAGTATCCCCATTGCCACCCTCTCCAAAATATTCATCTTTACCCACAAGTAAGAAGGACTGGATTACTCAAGAAAAGTTGCCAAAGCAACAAACAAAGAGTTAATAGTCCCCCAGGTCATCCCCAAAAGGGCAATTTATTAAATACTAAAAAAGGAATGTAATATTATTTGCTTTGGCCTCCCACTTTAGCTTTACTGCTCAATGAGGTTGTTCACCCTCTCACAGAGCAATCGAAAGAGCAGATTAGGGGCCTGCCCCTGAGAACTTGTGACACAAATACACCGTCAAAGTGAGAAGCTTCCATTTTATTGTGCCTGGGAGGAGCCTGATGCAGGCAGCAGGCAGGGTCAACGGCCCAAGCAATGAGGCCTCATGACCCACATCCCAGCCCTGACCCTCCGGTTGAAGAAGGAGCTCCAGCAAGTTCTGGGGCTGCACTCCAATGCACAGCTGGCAAGGCCACGAGGCATCTGTGGGTGCCTGAAGCCCACTTCACCCACACGCAACTTTCAATGTCCAGCAATGGATGATGCAGCTAGAAAGAGTCTGGAGGTATCATGACACCTCAAGAGCTCCCGTCAACTCACCTTAAAACATTTTCCCCTCAGTGGTTCATCAGTAAACAATACAGGAAGCAAATATTCCTGCTTGTGTGAATCGGCTCAGCTCGCCATTCAGAAATGCATGGCTGCCCAACTAGGAAACCAACAAAAATCTCCGAAGCACTGTCCGTTCTCATCAGCAAATGCAAAACACCGTATGCACTGGGACATCTAGTCATGGAGCGGGGGGTTCTACATAATTCTGCATGAGCCTGCCTTTTACAGAGCCAGGGGTACATCACAGCCCGTTGCAGTACATTCGGCCAAGCTGCCTCTACCCAGATTTAGGGTTGGGGCAAGGACCCTTCCCAGACATACAGCTGCTTTCAGTTCTGCCACTGAGCCACAGTCCTTGAGAAAGGCCAGCATCGTATTTTTTAGAACACTCTGGTCCTTTATTACAAGCTTTCACTGAAATTAGTGGGTTAGTTCATTTTACCCAGCTGAGCTGGGGATGCGTTCTGGGTGTGGGCATTTCAGCCTGTAATTTGAATCACCAGCCGGGCAAGCTGACTCCCCAAAACATCTGTTTTCACAGAAGCAGCTGCAGTGTGGTCGAGAACTGGGCTCTGGCAACATTGCGGGATGCCAACTGGCACTCGGACAGAGGACACGCATGCCGTGGAAACAGCCGGGTCCTTGGCCATCCGAGCTGGCTGCCTCGGGCCTCTCTGAAGCTCTAGCTGTCTTTTTCCCCCAAATGAAAGCCAATCTCTAGCATTTCTCCTTCTGGTGACACCAGAGGAAATGCACAAGTACCCAGTGGCCCCTCGAGGAGCAGGCAAGATAGAAAAGCGGCAAGGAGCTGTGCTTGCAAGGTGATCCCAAGCCCGAATCAGTGCACCTGTCCCTGGCTCCATTCCCCTTCCAGTGCCCCCTTTCCCCCTTTGTGACCTTTTTCTTGCTCACATCCTCTCCCCCTTGGTGTCAGCGGCAGCAAAGAGTAGTGGGGAAGGAACTTCAGGGCTTGATCAATATCTGAGTACTGTGTGTCCACAGGTGGATGGGGGTGGTGTTCTCTTGATGCCTTGGGCCCCAAAGACCAAGGGTATTTTAAGTATGGGAGGTCACAGGTCCTGCTTGTGCTTTGGGGGTAGAACTGAATTTCCCTCTGATTTGCCACAGTGTGCGTCCTTAGGAAGTCCTCCGCCATCTTGTTCCTCAGTGACCCCGTTTCATTTCCAAACTGATGTGCACTCAATTATCCAAGTTCACTATTAGAAGAAATGATTATGTGCCATCTGCTCTCATTATTCCTTGTATTTATACATGATTGCTCTTGTTATCAAGATGCCATAAGCAATCAGAATGCTACTAATTTCCTAATTTTCCCATATTTTAATATAAAATGGGATCCAGTTAAGGAACAAAGTCAGGATTTTTCTGTAGCTCGGCCAGATCGTGAAACATGTCTTCTCGACTGCAAAGTTTTACTAACATAAATACATATCATGTATGCATTTATTTATTTAATTAATTATTTTCATACCACCTATAGCCAAAGCTCTCTGGCATTAACAATTAAATTAATTGATGGATATAACGGTGCCATCTTGGCCCTTGGACCCTCCTTACTCAGGTGCTTCTGGAATTCCTGAATCTGGCAGGAAGGAGGGAAGAGGCCGTTCTCCTTTCCTCCATATTTGCTGGAAGGGTTCCTTGGCCCATCAAGCCAGGTGCCTGGGAGCCAGGAGGGATGGGGACGGTTTGGGGATCTTGTGCCTCAGCTCTCCAGTCCCCCCCCCCCCCCCCCCGCGAACATCCCATTCTGGCTCTCCTCTAAAGTGCTCAAGCAGGCCTTCCACTTGTCAGGTGGTCTGCTGGATTGGGCACCATTTTTATCCCTTAATTTCAGTGTGTTTTAACGCAGTTTCAATACAGTATTATTAACCAAGTTTTAATCTATCTGTTTTTAAAGGTAGTCGACCTGAGCACAATGTTCGTGTTGTCATCATGGGGCGCAAACAGAATAAATGAGGATCGTGGTATTTTAATAGGAAAGTCATTCGTCAAAAAAGAAGATATTCACACAGCGTGGAATCAAGATGGTGCTGACATGAAGACAAAGTTTCTACTGATTTTACCGACACGGAAATCCATCCATATGCCTTGGCCATCGTAAGAAGATTGCCTTCTTGCAATGCTTCCACCCCACAAGCACAATGGAGAAAACAGTCCTGAAACATCATTAGCAATAGGATGGAAATTGTGACTGCAAGCCACAGTAGCATGAATTGATTCTGCAGGTAGGAAATGTTCCGGCAGGATGTTCCATCCCCTTTCCATTTGAAAAATGCGATGCACCAAAAGCATGTGCATTGGATGTTCCACGTTAAAAGGGCCAGGTCGTGCAAAGCTATGTTCTCTGACTCAGTATCTTCCTTATTGCCAGCCAGAAGAGTGGGAACCCTGCTGCCACGCTACTCCAGGCTGCCAGCGGGAAGTCGCACGAAATTTCTCCTCCTGCAGGGAGCAAACCAGATGTCCAAACGGGCTAGAATCCTCCTCCTCTGTAGGACATACCATTCCATTGTGTGAACCCCCGGCTGTATCCTGAAGTAGTACGATCCAAACAGGGTTGTGCAAACTGCAAATATGCTGCTACGTGAATCTCCTGGCTGCCCCCCCGCCCCCCCCCCCGCCCACTTTCATTTTAAACTAGACGTAGCTGCAAGGAAGGGGTAGCAGCTAATGTGATTGGGGAAGCACTCTGTGGCTCTTCTAAATCATATCCCTAAGCTGCGAGAGCTCAACAGAGGGAAAATCATAATGCTGACACTTGTAACCTTCTCTCACCATTGAAGAAAAAAGAGAGGGAGGAGGGATTAGAAAAACAGTGCAAGGAGAAGAATTAAATGCCTCCGGCCGCCAGCTGGCAGCCCGTCTCCCCCACTGTGGCGGCCTTTTGCAAAAGCAAAAATGAAACATACATGGGGAGAGGAACCAGCCATCGATCTCCTGGTGCCGTTTGCTCTGGAGAACCAGGCCCAAATGATTCACCCCTTTAAACACCAGCGTGCTAAGCTGTTTCTGGCAGGGCGATTTGCATGTCTAGGGGGTATTTTATTTGAAGCAGCATTCAGTCAATGGACAAGGTGCTGCTGCTGTAATTTAAAACATGGCAAGGCCGCATGTGAGGGCAAAAGAAATGCCACAGTCCAGCAACCAGCTTGGTTGTGTCTTCTTTGGACTCCTGTACGGAAGGATTGCCCTGTGTCTCTGTACAGACACACCTTTTCCTCCACTCTGGTCCTTAGGACGGCGCCAGGTTGGCAAGGTCCTGGGCAAGGAGACATCCTTCCCATCTCCAGCTTTGCCTGGAGCAGCCCTGCTTCTTCCCAGAGAGTTTGGCAACTGCAGATTTCCAATGCCTCCCTCGCTAAGAACACTTAGGATAAAATCCCCATGGTCCAGGGGTTGGGGGGACCATACCAAACTAGCATAACACCGACGACAGCTTGTAGAGCTGAATCTACTTCCCCCATGCCAACCATGTTTAGACAGAGCCGCCTCTCCCTGGACACCCTCCACCTGTTTGCCCTGCCCCCTGCCAGAGGGACTTTCACGGGGCTGTCCAGCATGAAGTAATCCCTGCACACAGAAGGCAGCCGTGGAATAGATGTGCGGGAAGGAAAGCAAGGGGGTCAGCCAGGGGTGACTGGCCTCTTCTTCCGTTCCAGCTATTTTTTATTCCTTTTCACACCTTGCAAGCTGCTTACAAATCCACTGTAATCTTTGCTTTGTGCCTTTTACTCTCGGGAATTAATCCTGGCTCTTCCTGGTTGTTGCTTTTCCCTACCATGACATCATGCCACTGGAAAGCGCTGGGACTTCCAGGCATGACTAGATGGGACATTGCAGGAATGAGCTCCCGAAAGAGACATGTGTGGAATCGGGCGGTCGTCGCGTAACACAGGTGCTCAGTACAGCAGGGCAGCGGGCAAGAGGCAGTTAAAACAAAAGGATACAAACGAGGTCTCTTCAAACGGAAGCAGCCCAGTGGCCATGTATTTCCGAAGCATAGTCAATTACTCAACCAAGTGGCACATTTTAATTGAATGCTCTGTGTGTTTCAACCACGCAAACAAAAGCACACTGCGTTTCGGTGTGACTTGTCCGACTTCAGAAAAGTGAACTACAGAACTGCGCAGAATTCCCTAAACAAGTGGACAAGTGGACAAGAAGCATCAAGTACATTTAATGTGCTGCTATATTATGAATCACAGTCTACTGTACAGTATGTGATTTTGGTTTGGAGCAGTTATGATTATTTTTCAAGGACATTTATGAAGAACTCGATACTAGATGACATGAGGGCTTAGGGAGGAAGGTTACCACTTCTGCACCATTAGCCTCACGCGGTAAAGTGCAATTCAGGCTACTCATGAGAAAGAGGGGGAAATGGAGATGGGAGACTCTCCTCAGAATGGTTTTATGACTCCTGAAAGCAGCAATCCATGGGTAACCTCTCAGGGAGGGGGTACACACAACCGGGCCTCCCCTGGGGTCCTGAAGGGATGCCAGGTTGGTGCGATAATTGCCCAAGAAGGCTGCAAATATCATTCAGGATCTTGTGATCAAAACAAAACAAAAAAGTAGCCAGTGCTGCTAATTGCCACAAAAGGTTTGCAAGTCCTTGCTACTTTATGCAAACTCTAAGCTTTATTCCTTATTGCCAAGAGAGGAGAATAGATACATGCAGATCCATCTGAACATTCATGAAGACGAAACTCTTCCAGTTCTAGTGAGTTATTTGGCTTTTCTTCGCAAAGATCCAATTCTCCTCAACATATACATCTATCATCATAAAAACAGAACCGAGCGTTACAGCCTCAACACGTCTTGCTTTCCTCAGCCTCACATTTCCATTCCCCTGCCACACAAACACAAAACAAATCTCTTCAGAGGGAAAGGCCTATTCCTCTTATTTACTTAGGAAGTCAAACTAGATTTTAGAGGCATCCATTTGCCCCATAGCTTAGGTCTGTGATGCTTTCCAGAAAAAGATCAAAAAAAAAGTTGCAAATTAGAACAATCCATTTACTGGAAGATTAGAAGCCCTTCTGGGAAACTCTGGATATATTGTGACCTTTCCAAAATATTCAAAGTGGGGAATGAATAAGCAACTGTGCAGGATGCAACCCACAGAGTTTCAGCATGCTGGAAAATCAATGGACACCCTCCTATTTCAATTGGACTCAGGTGTGTCTTCACTTTCTCAACATCACATTCATAATTCTCAGAATAATGTTCCACTGCAGGGTTATTTCTACCATCACTTTTTCCCACACACCCCTCCCCTAAATCACTTACAAATTGAAACAGATCTGCATTGTACAGCCAGGTTATGCTGTATCTTCAGGGAAGCTGATAGCTGAATGTCAATTCACAACAGCAACCTAGCAACCATATATATTTAAAAGGTTTGTGTGTTTTATGTGTATCTGTGTGCCAGGAATAGCTGAAGCACATCTCTTCTTCCATTTGTAATCCAAAAAATGTGAAAAGGGGAAGGGAGAAACCCCAGCTGCTCGTCTATTTCGGAGGGTCCAAATTGCCTGTCAGATGCCACGTTAGCAAATATAGAGCATTAACACTTTTTTAGCCAAAAAAACATTCCTGCACAGGAGGAAAAAAATCTCCATGGTACTCAGTTTCCTAACTTGCCCAATGCAACAGCATTTTTAGCATATTTGTCTATCTTCTGACCAGCTATATGTAAAATCAGAAGGAAAGCAACAGCTGCAAGTGACAGACTATATATTTTGGAGTAATTGTGCTGAGATTCTGTGTTTCTGCTGGAAGATATGACTGGTGCCTTCTGTGGCAGCCAAACCAAGAATCCAAAATCCACAATAGGGCAATATTTCTAGTAGGATCAACTGAAATATCACAAAATGGTGAACAAGGGTTTGAGTTCTCCAGAATCCTTCACCAGGCTACCGCTGGCTGGCTAGCTCGATGGGAGTTGGTCCAAATGGAGCCCACCTGAAGGCTGATCTACTTGTTGAACAAAAAGTGGGCAGATCAAAAGACAGAATGTGCTAAAACCATAAAGCCCTTGAGTTATCACTTCCATCGAAATTGATATGCAAGCAAGGGGCCACATTCTGCTCCCATCAACATGCCGATTTCAACCTTGCTTGAGCCAGCCCATTTCAGATTTTTGTGGGTCAAGAAGGGTTGAAGGTTCTCAGACCAGACCCATCCTGTGCTGTGACACAGAACAGCAGTGCTAGGATTGCCCAGCTGATGGCAGAGCTCTCACAGACAGATGTTTCACAGCTTCCCGAAAGTAATGGCACCTCTTGATAGGTTCAACACACGTCTTAAAGTGATGAGCACATGTGTGTCAACAAGCCCAGGAGCTCTCAATAGGAAGCCACCAATTCACTGGGAAAATCTTGGAAACACACAGTTGGAAGGGCCCTAGAAGACCACTTGGTCCAACCCACTGCGCAGTGGGGGACTCAGGTCTCCCATCCAGATTCTAGTCAGGCTAGACTCTGCTTAGCTCCCAAGATTAGGCAAGATCAGGCACTTCAGACTAGATGGTTCAGTGCATAACAGATCAGTGCACAAAGGTATAAAAAAACCACAAAACCCTCAAGAGACAACCTTGCAGTCTGGTTCCCTCCTCTCAGAGGTGGTCTCCCCTCTCCTGTGAAAACAGGAAACATGAACAAAGAACCTGTTCTTCCAATTTTGCACAATAAACCTGATCGGGTACACATGGGATACATGTAAGATTACTGATTTTATGCAGTTTTGTACGGCAGTTAGCTCCTTGCTGTCACGCTTCCAGTTAGAGAGACATTCCACTCAGGGGGGGCCCATGGGAGGGAGAGAGGGCACCCCTGCACTTGGGGCCAACTTAGGGACCTCCCAGAGACATTTATCCAGCCGCGGTGAGAACAGGATGCCGGACCAGGCAGTCTGATCCAGCAGAGCTCTTGCTAGAGGCACTCTGACTGCATTGCATTTGCACCCCCCTTTCTCCCTCTTGCACGGAAATTCTGAGTTGCTCAGACGTGGGTCAGGCCTGCTTTGCTCTAGGGTCAGCTCCGGGACCCCATCCATGCAGCAAAGCCACAATCCTCCACACGGGGATGTTACCAAAGTCTACGGGATTTAAGCGGCTTGGCCATTCAAGGGATGGCAGACAACAGCTCAGATCCAAAGAGCGGGCCAAAGCACTCCTATGCCTACCTACTCAGAAATTTTTCCCACTGAATTCAGCAGGGCTTACTCCCTAGTGAATAAGTTTACTTTCAGTCTCACTGAAATTAACACGGGACATGAGCTGGAGACCATTCATGTCAATGGCATTCAAGACTGGCTGACTTTCTTTGGATCGGGAATTGCCTTAGGTGGACCGTGGTCCACATCCCAGGCCCTAAACATATTAATACAGAAGTAAATTCCACTGCAGTCAGTGAAGAACTGAGCATGAAAGTGACCCTGAAAACATCAAACTCTGATCCACTGGAGAAAGTGGGGATTCCAGTGGAAGAGGCAAGCCCGCTCGAAGTGGTGCCCATTCCTGCTTGTTTCAGCATGGCTTGCGGAGAAGTAGCTTCTCACCATGGCTTCAGAGGGCTAGACTCCCAGATTGTTGTTGTTGTTGTTCATGTCATTGCTATGCCACAACACAGCCAAAGCTCCCTGGGTGCTTTACTCAACCTGGTAACAGAATATGGACTACAATCATATTCAATGAAGTCTGAATTATTTCTGGTTTCAGTGGAAGTCTGTTAACAGGGCTAGATGACCATCTAAAAGGGGTCAGTGTGTTCTAGTCTTATCAGCTAGAATACTTCTGGCAAGTATGAGGAGAGACGGAGAGAACTGGGCATGTTCTCATTTTATCTGTATTATGTTTTATTTTATTTATGTAAGCCGTCCCGAGGCTATGCGATGGGATGGCATACAAATGCTCTAAATAAATAAATAAATGTTCAGCCTTGAGAAGAGAAGACTGAGGGGGGACATCTCTCTATAAGGACCTCAAAGGCTGTCACAAAGAGGAAGGTCAAGATCTCTTCTCTCTGATTCCAGAGTGTAGGGCAGGGAATAATTAGTTCAAGTTGCAACAACCCCATTTCAGGCTGGACATCAGGAAGAGCTTCCTCATGTTCAGAGCAACATGACAGTGGAGCCAGCTGCCTGGAGAGGTGGTGGGCACTCCCACACTGGAAACATTCAAAAAGAAACTGGGCAGCCATCTGAGTGGGATGGTTAATGCGGCATCCTGCAACAGCAGGGGGTGGACCCGATGGCCTTCACGACCCCTTCCAACTGTACTCTTGTATGATCCTATGAAGCTAAAAAGGGTTTGCTTGTGCCGCAGTCCCACCCCCACTGGAGGTTTTCAGAGGACCCCTTCACATGGAAGACCACTTCCTTATGTGTGCAGAGAAGGAACAAGAGTACAGTTCCAACCTCCTCCAAGTGAATTCTGACTTTAATGGAAGCAAGATTTTATTTAAATATCTGAGAAAAATGGGGTGGACTCAGATTAAGACAGTTCTCTATCTGTACAAGGAGGGATCTCTTTCTGCTAATGGCCACTTTCAGTTTTGCACTTGAGAGACGGGCAAATTTGCACAGCGCACACAAGGAAGATTGTTTTAACATTTTATGTTCTGTTTATATCTTCTCCCAGGGAGGTTCCGGACAAGGCTTTTACTGCACATTTGCGTTGCTTCATTTGCAGCATTTTAGGGGGGTTCAAATGACAGTCGTCAATATGCACCCCTCCCACATTTTCCCACTGCATCTTCCATATTTTTTTTTTCTTACCAGGAAAAAAAAAGGAAGAAAGGACAGGAAGCTGCACAATGCCTTTTAACCCTTCAGTCTGGAAGCACTCCTCGTGTACCAAGACCTATGCAGCTTGTTCCAAATGGCAAAGTTTGCCCTCCCCTTTTTCTCACCAAAATGCAATTAGTTTCATTAATTCCAACATGTTTGGGCACAGTTGTAGTTGAACTGAAAAATATGTAGTTTAGTTCTCTTACCATTTGCTTTTTAAAAAAACATAGGCTGCTAAATTCATGCATTTCAGTTATTAGTTTCTCTCTTATTTGCGACTTTGTTACAGCCTATGAATAAATCAAATCAAATTTGAACCAGGACGTATCAAAAACAATGACTCGCTGTATGACAGAGTTGAACACAGTCCCATGCAAAAGAGACCAAGCAGGGGGAATGTTGAGAACAAATGGATTCAGGGCATTTATTATTATTATTATTATTATTATTATTATTATTATTATTATTATTATTATTGAGCTGCATTTCTTTCTCAGACAGGGTTTCTGTGGAAGGGGCTGAAGAAATCACTCAACAAGATAAACATGATTCCTACCCACCTTCCTCTTCACTACACAGAATTCTCCCCAAAGAGGTCTCAGTCTTTGACCCTCAACCCATCTGTGCCCGTACGTGAATCATGGCTCTCCTAGGAATCTGACTTCCGCAGAGAACGCTGCTTTTGAAGGACCATCCTCGCCTTAAGGGTGACTCCGGGCATCAACACACGAGCCCAGCCGCTCCGATATTCCAGAACCAAAGAAGTCCAAGTCAACCTGAGGCTGCAGACACACATGTCTTGTCCATAGGATATTTAAGCCCGTTAAGAGACACAGATCAACGCACCTCCTTCAACATTCGTCTATTCCTTACGAATGCTGGAACTCTTGCAATATATGCAAAACAACATCAGGAGGAGGAAGCGGGAAAGGATGAAAAGGGGGAAGAGGGGAAGAAATGGAGAACAGGGGTTCTGAAAGGAGCCACATAAGGAATGTTTACCTGGGGGACAGGATGCTGCCCTAAATTAACAAGTTCCACGGAACTTGGAGGGGCTCTTAGGCAAGCATGCTTAGAATTGCGCCGCATGTGCCATTCAAAAGGACTTCTTCCGAAATAAATTTCCGCATGACTGGGGTCCCCGAAATGCTGGGGACGTTCCTCCTGCATCAACACACCTAGGGGCACCTGCACCCTTGCGTCTGTCCCCACGGTTGCGCTGAAGTCTCGGCGCTGAGCGCCAGCCCGGAGGAAGGGCTGCCGCGCACCGCCCGCGGCGTGGAACCCGCCTTGCCACCCCGCGCGGGAAAGCGAGCCGAGTGCCAGGCAGCGCTCGCCGGGGAAGCGCTCCTCCGCCGCTCCCGGAGGGGCCGGGCCAGCCGCGCGCGAGGCTCTCCCGGCCGGGGCCGCGCGGACCGGGCGCGTTACCTTCTCCTTGCCCCCGCAGTGGCAGCAGACGGTCCACAGGTACTTCAGGGTCCTCCACAGCAGGATGATGAACAGTCCCCCGAAGAAGGTCACCATGGACGAGGCCAGGAAGGCCCACCACATGCGCTGCCCGCTGTCGCAGGGCACGTCCATGGTGATGGGGATGATGAGCGCGCTGGACGCCCTGGCCGGGGCCGAGGACGAGTCCGTGTTCAGGCTGCTGCCGACGGGGCCGCTCATCCTAATGTTGCCGCTGCCGCCTCCCGAGTAGTAGTTGCTGCTGCTGCTGCTGGAGCCGCCGCCGCCGCCTCCGCCGCCGCCGCCGCCGCCGCTGCCATTGGCCATGGCTAACACCGGGCAGGGCGCGCCGCCGGGGCCCCGGAGCGCTCCCGCCGCCGCTGCTGCCGCCGCCGCCGCCAGCCCTCGCCGCCAAGCCCATGCCCGGCCATCGCGCGGCGGCTGCGG